>NW_023998203.1:0-8868 GCF_015586225.1 Lucilia sericata | reverse complement strand
ATCCATGAGAAACGCACTTTCTTTTGACTTATCGCTTATTCAAAATCTTAAGTTCTTAAAATTGGGATATTATTGCAATTTTTGGTACAGAGTATATTGTTTTTTCCCTATTCCTGCAAATATTTGACAGTTTTCAAGCTAACGACAGTTTTGTATACCTCATTTTAATCCATAAGAACGCACTTTCTTTTGACATATCGCTTATTCAAAACTTAAGTTCTTTAATGTTGGTAAATGGGATATCATTCACATTTTTTGGTACATAGTAAATTTCTAGTATATTGTATTTTCCCTATTCCGCAAATAACTTTGACAGTTTTCAAGCTAACGACAGTTTTGTAATACCTCATTTAATCCATAGGAACCGCCCTTTCTTTTGACATATCGCCTATTCAAAAATCTTAAGTTCTTTCTTAAGTTGGTAAAATTGGGATATCATTGCAATTTTTGGTGCAGAGTAAATTTCTTAGTATATTGTATTTTCCCTATTCCTATTCGAAAATAACTTTGACATTTTTCAAGCTACGACAGTTTTTATACCTCATTTTAATCCATAAGAAACGCACTTTCTTTTGACATATCGCTTATTCAAAAATCTTAAGTCCTTAACCCCATTAATGCCACGGCGATCTACTAAGGTAGAAATGTGAAATTTGGATATGACAGTTTACTTGGTATATAAACCGATTTTAATAAAAAATTTATGTCTTGCCCTGTTTGACTTTAGAAGACGTTACATATCGTAACAGTGGGCATTACCCCACGAATTTTTTGTCCCTTAAGTATTTTAAGTAAAAGTTACATTTTTTTACAAAAAAATCGTAAAAAAACTGGATAAATATTAGTTTTAAGCTTGGACTATGCTTATTTGGTGTATTATACAATTTTTTTTCATATAAAATAAAAAATATTTAAAAGTATAAATTTTAATTTTTGGAATTTTGTAATTACTGTAATTCGATTCATGAATTTAAAGAAATTTGTATATTTTCTTGCAAAAACAATATTGACTTATATTACACATTTGCATACATTTACCAAAGGTCCTTGGCTAGAATCCTTGCAATTTCCTTAATAAACCAAGAAAATTGTCATAATTTTCAACCCATGCTTAATTTTTGATGATAATTGCAATTTCATTCCGATTTTCTCGTAAAAATACGATTCGCTAACTGTTCCTGAGCAAGTTTTAATGCAGCCAAATGGCCTATCCTTTACAAAAATCCTTAAAAAATTGGAATATCCACGAAAGGACGATTTAATAGAAACATTTACATTAAAATATATTTTCCCTATTCCTGCAAATAATTTTGACAGTTTTCAAGCTAAGACAGTTTTGTTTACCTCGTTTTTAATCCATAAGAAACGCACTTTCTTTTGACATATCGCTTATTCAAAAATCTTAAGTCCTTAAAATTTGGATATCATTGCAATTTTTGGTACAGTAAATTTCTTAGTATATTGTATTTTCCCTATTCCTGCAAATAACTTTGACAGTTTTCAAGCTACGACAGTTTTGTATACCTCGTTTTAATCCATAAAACGCACTTTCTTTTGACATATGCTTATTCAAAATCTTAGTTCTTAAATTTAAAATTATATCATTGTAATTTTGGTACAGAGTAATTTCTTAGTATATTGTATTTTCCCTATTCCTGCAAATAACTTTGACAGTTTTCAAGCTACGACAGTTTTGTATACCTCATTTTAATCCATAAGAAACGCACTTTCTTTTGACATATCGCTTATTCAAAATCTTTAATTCTTAAAATGGGATATCATTGCAATTTTTGGTACAGAGTAAATTTCTTAGTATATTGTATTTTCCCTATTCCTGAAATAACTTTGACAGTTTTCAAGCTACGACAGTTTTGTATACCTCATTTTAATCCATCAGAAACGCATTTCTTTTGACATATCGCTTATTCAAAAATCTTAAGTTCTTAAAGTTGGTAAAATTGGGATATCATTGCAATTTTGGTACAGAGTAAATTTCTTAGTTTATTGTATTTTCCCTATTCCTGCAATAACTTTGACAGTTTCAGCTACGATAGTTTTGTATACCTCATTTAATCCATCAGAAACGCACTTTCTTTTGACATTTCGCTTATTCAAAATCTTAAGTTCTTAAAGTTGGTAAAATTGGGATATCATTGCAATTTTTGGTACAGAGTAAATTTCCTTAGTTATTGTATTTTCCCTATTCCTGAAAATAACTTTGACAGTTTTCAAGCTACGACAGTTTTGTATACTCATTTTAATCCATAAGAACGCACTTTCTTTTGACATTCGCTTATTCAAAAATCTTACGTCCTTAAATTTGCTTAAATTGTGATATATTGCAATTTTTTGGTACAGAGTAAATTTCTTAGTATATTGTATTTTCCCTATTCCTGAAAATAACTTTGACAGTTTTCAAGCTACGACAGTTTTGTATACTCATTTAATCCATAAGAAACGCACTTTCTTTTGACATATCGCTTATTCAAAAATCTTAAGTCCTTTAAAATTTGGATATCATTGCAATTTTTGGTACAGAGTAAATTTTCTAGTATATTGTATTTCCCTATTCCTGAAAATAACTTGACAGTTTTCAAGCTACGACAGTTTTGTATACCTCGTTTTAATCCATGAGAAACGCACTTTCTTTGACATATCGCTTATTCAAAAAATCTTAAGTTCTTAAAACTGGGATATCATTGCAATTTTTTGGTACAGAGTAGATTTCCTTAGTATATGTATTTTCCCTATTCCTGAAAATAACTTTGACAGTTTTTCAAGCTACGACAGTTTTGTATACCTCATTTTAATCCATCAGAAACGCACTTTCTTTTGACATATCGCTTATTCAAAAATCTTAAGTTCTTAAAGTTGGTAAAATTGGGATCATTGCAATTTTTGGTACAGAGTAAATTTCTTAGTATATTGTATTTTCCCTATTCCTGCAAATAACTTTGACAGTTTTCAAGCTACGACAGTTTTGTATACCTCATTTTAATCCATAAGAAACGCACTTTCTTTTGACATATCGCTTATTCAAAAATCTTAAGTTCTTAAATTGGTAAAATTGGGATATCATTGCAATTTTTGGTACAGAGTAAATTTCTTAGTATATTGTATTTTCCCTATTCCTGCAAATAACTTTGACAGTTTTCAAGCTACGACAGTTTTGTATACCTCATTTTAATCCATAAGAAACGCACTTTCTTTTGACATATCGCTTATTCAAAAATCTTAAGTTCTTAAATTGGGATATCATTGCAATTTTTGGTACAGAGTAAATTTCTTAGTATATTTATTTTCCCTATTCCTGCAAATAACTTTGACAGTTTTCAAGCTACGACAGTTTTGTATACCTCGTTTTATCCATGAGAAACGCACTTTCTTTTGACCATATCTACTCATTGCAGAAATCTTAAGTTCTTAAATTTGGATATCATTGCAATTTTTGGTACAGAGTATATTGTTTTTTTCCCTATTCCTGCAAATAATTTTGACAGTTTTCAAGCTACGACAGTTTTGTATACCTCATTTTAATCCATAAGAAATGCACTTTCTTTTTGAATATAGCTTATTCAAAAATCTTAAGTCTTTAAGTTGGTTAAACTTGGGATATCATTGCAATTTTTGGTACAGAGTAAATTTCTTAGTATGTTGTATTTTCCCTATTCCTGCAAATAACTTTGACAGTATTTCAAGCTACGACAGTTTGTATACCTCGTTTTAATCCATAGGAAACGCACTTTCTTTTGACATATCTCTTATTCAAAAATCTTAAGTTCTTAAAGTTGGTAAAATGGGATATCATTGCAATTTTTTGATACAGAGTAAATTTTCTAGTATATTGTATTTTCCCCTATTACTGCAAATAACTTTGACAGTTTTTCAAGCTACGACAGTTTTGTATACCTCATTTTAATCCATAAGAAACGCACTTTCTTTTGACATATCGCTTATTCAAAAATCTTAAGTCCTGTAACCATTAATGCCCACGGCGATCTACGTAAGGTAGAAATGTGAAATTTGGATATGACAGTTTACTTGCGTATATAACCGATTTTAATTAAAAAAAATTTATGTCTTGCCCTGTTTGGACTTTAGAAGACGTTACATATACGTAACAGTGGGCATTACCCACGAATTTTTGTCCCTTAAGTATTTTAAGTAAAAGTTACATTTTTTTACAAAAAAAATCGTAAAAAACTGGATAAATATTAAGTTTTAAGCTTGGACTAGCTTATTTGGTGTATTATACAATTTTTTTTCATATAAAATAAAAATAATTTAAAAGTATAAAATTTTAATTTTTGGAATTTTGTAATTACTGTAATGTCGATTCATGAATTTAAAGAAATTTGTATATTTTATTGCAAAAACAATATTGACTTATATTACACATTTTGCATACATTTACCAAAGGTCCTTGAGCTAGAATCCTTGCAATTTCCTTAATAAACCAAGAAAATTGTCATAATTTTCAACCCATGCTTAATTTTTGAATGATAATTGCAATTTCATTCCGATTTTCTCGTAAAAATACGATTCGCTAACTGTTCCTTGAGCAAGTTTTAATGCAGCCAAATGGCCATCCTTTCAAAAATCCTTAAAAAATTGGAAATATCCACGAAAGGACGATTTAATAGAAAACATTACCATTAAAAATATATTTTCCCTATTCCTGCAAATAATTTTGACAGTTTTCAAGCTAAGACAGTTTTGTTTACCTCGTTTTAATCCATAAGAAACGCACTTTCTTCTGACATATCGCTATTCAAAAATCTTAAGTCTTAAAATTTGGATATCATTCAAATTTTTGGTACAGTATAAATTACTTAGTATATTGTATTTTCCCTATTCCTGCAAATAACTTGACAGTTTTAAGCTACGACAGTTTTGTATACCTCTGTTTTAATCCATAAGAACGCACTTTCTTTTGACATATCGCTTATTCATAAATCTTTAGTTCTTAAAATTATGATATCATTGTAATTTTTGGTACAGAGTAAATTTCTTAGTATATTGTATTTTCCCTATTCCTGCAAATAATTTGAACAGTTTTCAAGCTAAGACAGTTTTGTATACCTCGTTTTAATCCAAAGAAATGCACTTTCTTTTGACATATCGCTTATTCAAAAATCTTAAGTTCTTTAAGTTGGTAAAATTGGGATATCATTGCAATTTTTGGTACATAGTAAATTTCTTAGTATATTGTATTTTCCCTATTCCTGCAATAACTTTGACAGTTTTCAAGCTACGACAGTTTTGTATACCTCATTTTAATCCATAAGAAAACGCACTTTCTTTTGACATATCGCTTATTCAAAAATCTTAAGTCCTTAACCCATTAATGCCCACGGCGATCTACGTAAGGTAGAAATGTGAAATTTGGATATGACAGTTTACTTGGTATATATAAACCGATTTAATTAAAAAAATTTATGTCTTGCCCTGTTTGGACTTTAGAAGACGTTACATATACGTAACAGTGGGCATTACCCACGAATTTTTGTCCCCTCTAAGTATTTTAAGGTCAAAGTTACATTTTTTTACAAAAAAATCGTACAAAACTGGATAAATATAAGTTTAAGCTTGGGACTAGCTTATTTGGTGTATTATACAATTTTTTTTCATATAAATAAAAAATAATTAAAAGTATAAAATTTAATTTTGGAATTTTGTAATTACTGTAATGTCGATTCATGAATTTAAAGAAATTTGTATATTTTCTTGCAAAAACATATTGACTTATATTACACATTTGCATACATTTACCAAAGGTCCTTGGAGCTAGAATCCTTGCAATTTCCTTAATAAACAAGAAAATTGTCATAATTTTTCAACCCATGCTTATTTTTGAATGATAATTGCAATTTCATTCCGATTTTCTCGTAAAAATACGATTCGCTAACTTTTCCTGAGCAAGTTTTAATGCAGCCAAATGGGCATATCTTTACAAAAATCCTTAAAAATTGGAAATATCCACGAAAGGACGATTTAATAGAAACATTTACATTAAAAATATGATTTTCCCTATTCCTGCAAATAATTTTGACAGTTTTCAAGCTAAGACAGTTTTGTTTACCTCGTTTAATCCATAAGAAACGCACTTTCTTCTGACATATCGCTTATTCAAAAATCTTAATGTCCTTAAAATTTGGATATCATTGCCAATTTTTGGTACAGTATAAATTACTTAGTATATTGTATTTTCCGTATTCCTGCAAATAACTTTGACAGTTTTAAAGCTACGACAGTTTGTATACCTCGTTTTAATCCATAATAAACGCACTTTCTTTTGACATATGGCTTATTCATAAATCTTTAGTTCTTAAAATAGGATATCATTGTATTTTTGGTACAGAGTAAATTCTTAGTATATGTATTTTCCCTATTCCTGAAATAATTTGAACAGTTTTCAAGCTAAGACAGTTTGTATACCTCGTTTTATCCACAAGAATCGCACTTTTCTTTTGGACATATCGCTTATTCAAAAATCTTAAGTTCTTAAAACTGGGATATCATTGAAATTTTTGGTACAGAGTAGATTTCCTAGTATATTGTATTTCCCTATTCCTGAAAATAACTTTGACAGTTTTCAAGCTACGACAGTTTTGTATACCTCATTTTAATCCATCAGAAACGCACTTCTTTTGAATATCGCTTATTCAAAAATCTTAAGTTCTTAAAGTTGGTAAAATTGGGATATCATTGAATTTTTGTACAGAGTAAATTCTTAGTTTATTGATTTTCCCTATTCCTGCAAATAACTTTGACAGTTTTCAAGCTACGATAGTTTTTGTATACCTCTGTTATCCATAAGAACGCACTTTTCTTTTGACATTTTCGCTTGATTCAAAAATCTTCAGTTCTTAAAGTTGGTAAAATGGGATATTATTGCAATTTTTTGGTACAGAGTAATTTCTTAGTATATTGGTATTTTCCCTATTCCTGAAAATAACTTGACAGTTTTCAAGCTACGACAGTTTTGTATACCTCATTTTAGTCCATAAGAAACGCACTTTCATTTTGACATATCGCTTATTCAAAAATCTTAAGTCTTAAAATTTGGATATCATTGCAATTTTTGGTACAGAGTAAATTTCTTAGTATATTGTATTTTCCCTATTCCTGAAAATAACTTTGACAGTTTTTCAAGCTACGACAGTTTTGTATACCTCGTTTTTAATCCATGAGAAACGCACTTTCTTTTGACATATCTCTTATTCAAAAATCTTAAGTTCTTAACATTGGGATATCATTGCAATTTTTGGTAACAGAGTAAATTTCTTAGTATATTGTATTTTCCCTATTCCTGCAAATAACTTTGACAGTTTTCAAGCTACGACAGTTTTGTATACCTCATTTTAATCCATAAGAAACGCACTTTCTTTTGACATATCGCTTATTCAAAAATCTTAAGTTCTTAAATTGGTAAAATATCATTGCAATTTTTGGTACAGAGTAAATTTCTTAGTATATTGTATTTTCCCTATTCCTGCAAATAACTTTGACAGTTTTCAAGCTACGACAGTTTTGTATACCTCATTTTAATCCATAGAAACGCACTTTCTTTTGACATATCGCTTATTCAAAATCTTAAGTTCTTAAAATTGGATATCATTGCAATTTTTGGTACAGAGTATATTGTTTTTTTCCCTATTCCTGCAAATAACTTTGACAGTTTTCAAGCTACGACAGTTTTGTATACCTCATTTTAATCCATAAGAAACGCACTTTCTTTTGACATATCGCTTATTCAAAAATCTTAAGTTCTTAAAATTGGTAAAATTGGGATATTTGCAATTTTTGGTACATAGTAAATTTCTTAGTATATTGTATTTTCCCTATTCCTGCAAATAACTTTGACAGTTTTCAAGCTACGACAGTTTTTATACCTCATTTTAATCCATAGAAACGCACTTTCTTTTGACATATCGCTATTCAAAAATCTTAAGTTCTTAAGTTGTAAAATTGGGATATCATTGCAATTTTTGGTACAGAGTAATTTCTTAGTATATTGTATTTTCCCTATTCCTGCAAAATAACTTTGACAGTTTTCAAGCTACGACAGTTTTGTATACCTCATTTTAATCCATAAGAAACGCACTTTCTTTTGACATATCGCTTATTCAAAAATCTTAAGTCCTTAACCCATTAATGCCCACGGCGATCTACGTAAGGTAGAAATGTGAAATTTGGATATGACAGTTTACTTGCGTATATAACCGATTTTAATTAAAAAAATTTATGTCTTGCCCTGTTTGGACTTTAGAAGACGTTACATATACGTAACAGTGGGCATTACCCACGAATTTTTGTCCCTTAAGTATTTTAAGTAAAAGTTACATTTTTTTACAAAAAAAAATCGTAAAAAAACTGGATAAATATTAAGTTTTAAGCTTGGACTAGCTTATTTGGTGTATTATACAATTTTTTTCATATAAAATAAAAAATAATTTAAAAGTATAAAATTTTAATTTTTGGAATTTTGTAATTACTGTAATGTCGATTCATGAATTTAAAGAAATTTGTATATTTAATTGCAAAAACAATATTGACTTATATTACACATTTTGCATACATTTACCAAAGGTCCTTGGAGCTAGAATCCTTGCAATTTCCTAATAAACCAAGAAATTGTCATAATTTTCAACCTGCTTAATTTTGAATGATAATTGCAATTTCATTCCGATTTCTCGTAAAAATACGATTCGCTAACTGTTCCTTGAGCAAGTTTTAATGCAGCCAAATGGCATATCCTTTACAAAAATCCTTAAAAAATTGGAAATATCCACGAAAGGACGATTTAATAGAAACATTTACATTAAAATATATTTTCCATATTCCTGCAAATAATTTTGACAGTTT
>NW_023998202.1:0-8886 GCF_015586225.1 Lucilia sericata | reverse complement strand
AATACCAAAAATTCCACTTTTATAAATCAAATAAAAATTTTATGAATTTTCATTCAATCAGTAAGCTATTCTATGTTCTATGCACTTTCCATTAGGATAATATATGTATGTCTGATTTAATGTTTCTAGGTTCAATAATTCATAAAATCAAAAAACTATCATTTGAATGATAAAAAATTTAACAAAAAGTCCGCTTTTTGGATTTTTCATTCGATTAGTATTCTAGGTTTACGTTTCCATTAGGATCCTATATGTCTGATTTTATGTTTCTAGGTTCAATAATTCAGATAATCAAAAAAGTACCACTGACAAAAAAAAGTACCAGATTTATGGATTTTTCATTCGATCAGTATTCTAGGTTTACGTTTCTAGGTTCAATATTACAAAATATTCAAAAAGTACTACTTGAAGAACAAAAAGTACCAAAAAATTCACTCTTTTAGATTTTCATTCCATCAGTTTGATTCAATATTTTTCTAGATTCAATATATCAGTAAAACAGTTTCCGTTATAGGCTTAGTCCTTAAAGAGTACATCCAAATTTCATCAAATTATATGGAAAATTGCGACATGTAGCGTGCGCACATTGACGGACGTGCGGACTCAGTAAGTGATTCTGAGCCGTTTGAATTTAGAATATAAAACGGGACTTGGCAGCAAATGTTATTTTGAAACATTCAAACACTCTTTTATTTATGAAGAAGATACAAAGCGTATTTAAATCGTAATATGAATTTCAATATGGGGTCTTACGTGGGTACCTGGAGTATAATAGGCCTATTACACGGTGGTCCTTTTCTCGCCAGAATCATATTTGAAGCATTCCTCGACAACAATAAACAATCATACTAATGGAATGGACTCTGTTGATTCGGCAACAGTACCTAGAGACGTATTTGGTAAACCGAAGTCTGATCTCCATCAATAAGACAAGACTTCGTTCTTACAGGCGATACATTCATAGAGAAAAACATCGAGAATATGCTCTTGAATGTGCGGATGAAGTGAGCACTGCATATCCCTGATTCTTTCTCATATGAGACATTTAGTCCCACACTCACTGCTCTGAGGAATCCTATTCAAGACTCCAAGGTATGACTCCTTTAGTTTATCGCCCCGACAAGATGGATAGCACTAACCCCAAAGCAGTACCTACATCAATGTAACTTACCAAGGGGAAATGGGGTATTAAAATGGACTTGACATTTTTCCGATCGAAACGCATGTAAAATACGAGTCGGTAGTCACAGGCAAATTGACCAAAGCCGATCACAGAACATATTATCAATGTATACTGAACTAATTGGACGGTTTTACACAAACACCAAACGTGCACGTTGACATACTGGAAACTGAAATTATCGGAAACTTTGAGACATTGGTACCAGATAGAAGATTATGATCAAGTTGAACATTAGAGAAAACGCCTGCAGGAATCTGTTGTTACACGGATAGCATTACACTGGAAGACAAAATGTGCCCAGGGATCTACGTTGATAACCCGGAAACTGATAACTTAAAACCTGTGACCGTATTGCACTGTAGGAGAGCCATAACCGAATATACTACCAAGCCACTCGGAGGGAGGGAGTTTTTAAAAGTTGACCAGACGAATGTCAAACCGTTCGACGCCAGGAAAGAGGAATTAAAAACATCGGATAGAGAATACCATAGTGCATGCAACTTTTAATAATGGACCGGTATATGTGTCCACTCAAATCGTATAAACTGACCCCGACGAGAACAGATCGAGAAACTTCCTCCTTATAGACTGACCTTGACGAGAACAGATAAGCCTCCTTAATATGAATATGTAAGTCCGAGGTTAGTACGAATTCTTAGTGGCCTCCGGTAGGTTAGTGGTTAGTGTTCTAGTCTTGTAGACCGGAGGTGGTGGGTTCGGTTCCCACCTGAGGCACTGGTTAAGGAGCGCGCAAGAGGCCCGAGTGTTTTATGTGAGTACCTAGAGTATAATAGGCCTATACTACGGTGGTACTTTTTCTCACAACAGGATAGGATTTGTTGTATATATGTATATCTTCCTTTCAAACAAACTAACTCCGTCATTGCCGAGAGAGCAATGTTATTCAGATATTATATCAGTCAGGAAACTGATTTTCTAAACATTGGACGATAATTTCTTTCATAGATCTCTATATACGATTTTTCACAAATATTTTTATTAAAAAGGAAAGTACAACAGTCTCCTTTCAACCTAATCAATCTTTTGTAAATAGGAATAATCAAAAATAATTTCTGAATGGAAGTCCACGGACACTTAAAGAGTCCACGATTACGAGCCACGTCCCTTTATCGTGCGTCCTATATGTATCGATTCTCCGAGGATAACGTGTTCAATATAAATTTTCAACTTTACACTGATTAACTGGAATATAAACATAAAGATATGTGAGCACTCTGGATCTCTTTTATTCTAAAAAACCTTGGTGCTTTCCAATTTAGATTTGTACCAAACATCACAACTACTGATTTATATTCAACATGCAAACAAAAACATATGAATACATGCTGTTTTGTATACCGAATGGGATTAGCAGCAACTACAAACAGTGAAAAAAGGACTCTTTAGCAAAGTCCTTTTAAAAACAAAATATGTAGATGAGGCTTAAGATGTTGTATGATGCCTGTTGGCATATGCGAGTGTTGGTGGTAGATTGATGTTGGTGATAGTGATGATGAGGATAAGGATGATGATGGTGTTTTTCTCATGTTGCTGTTGTTGTTATTACTTTTATTGTTGCCTTGGCTACATGTGTGTATTGTAATTTTATTTATTAAACAAACGTTACGCATCAATTTATGAAAAAATTCTATTTATGATGAGTGATTTAAAAGAAGTAAAAGGATTATATTATTTATAATAAATGCAAACATACATATGTGTGAGGGCGGCTGTCAGTGGTGGGAGTTATTTTTTGTTGTATATTCAATTAGAATAATTTGAATAGAAAACAGCAGTACACTTAAGCTGCTGTTATTTAATGTAATTTGAAGGAAAAAAGAGTGTTACTATGGAAATATTTGATACGTGACGTTTTTTGTTTTTATTTGTGAAAAACAGGGGGATTTTTTATATTTATTCAAACTTGATTTGCATTAATAGCTTGGGTGTAAGACAGGATTTTAGAAGGGGTTCAAATTTAAAGTATTATAGACTTTGTTATATTTTATACATACGTATGTATGTATTATATAAAGTATCCTTTCCATTTCCGCTTCTATAATTTTCAGTTTTTCTTTTAATTAGTGGTTTGTTTGGAAATTTTGTCCACTCATTTCAGTTCCATTAATTTGCATTAATGCATGATTTTAGTATTAAGGCCAATGTGTTTTTGGGCTTTATACAATCTATTAGAATTACGAAAACTTTGTTCTTATGCTAATAATCCAACGCTAGTTTATAAAGAAATCGAGCATGAATATAGTATGACCTTTTTGGGTGTTGTTCCACGAATATTGGATATATATTTCGGTCATCCTATAGACAAAAATTATACATATGTATAAATATACAAGTTTTGAAATTTGTATGAAATTGTACATTTTTATACCCTTCACTATGACTATTTTATAACCTAGTATAGTCTATAGTCTAGTCTATAGTCTAGTCTATAGTCTAGTCTATAGTCTAGTCTATAGTCTAGTCTATAGTCTAGTCTATAGTCTAGTCTATAGTCTAGTCTATAGTCTAGTCTATAGTCTAGTCTATAGTCTAGTCTATAGTCTAGTCTATAGTCTAGTCTAGTCTATAGTCTAGTCTAGTCTAGTCTATAGTCTAGTTTAGTCTATAGTCTAGTCTAGTCTATAGTCTAGTCTAGTCTATAGTCTAGTCTAGTCTAGTCTAGTCTAGTCTAGTCTAGTCTAGTCTAGTCTATAGTCTAGTCTAGTCTAGTCTATAGTCTAGTCTATAGTCTAGTCCATAGTAGAAAAAATAAAGGTATAGCCGTTCTCTCTTTTTGTAGCCATATTAAACTTCTGACGTTTGGGCGAATTATTATTTTATTGCTTAAAATCGTGCTACCATATCTACCTTAAAAACCTATGTTTTTTGTTTACTTTTATATTTCTTTTTCAAATGTCTGTAAAAAATATTTTTTCAAACATAAATTAAAAAATATTATAAATAAAACAAATAATCCGTGAGATTACAAAATATAAATCAAATAATACTATCTACCAAAGTCTGTTGCTTCCAAATTTGTGTGTCGGGAGATGCTGGCCAGTCTCACTAGCCATCATTATATGGGAGTTTCAACATACCATCAAAGAAGAAAGTTGCTGACGTCTTTGTTCTAGAGAATATAATTTTGTTTAATAAATAGCGAAAATGTTCTGATCAATCTTATATGTCTAATAATCTAATATGCCAGTGGATTCTATTTTCGATTTTCATTGCACACAGGCGACAAGATCTAGGAATACCAGTAAATCAACCAGTACCTTTTAGCAATTCAGAAGCCCTGAAGTCCCTTAAAAACCAAATAAAGAAATTAGGTGACGTCATAATGTCCATGGACGATATGACACACTAAATTAAGTCATAGGTCCATGGACGTTGACAATTTTAAAAGTGTCACAATTTCTACGAGCAAAAGGACATAAAAAAGTACATTTATCAAAAATGTCTTAATATAGCGAAGTCGGTATTCGAAATACCCTAAAATGCAACATACACCAAATTTAGGAGCAACTCTTTTCGGGATTTTCTTTAAATCTAAATAAAATTTCTAAAACTTTTCTTTTTTAAAAGTGTCATAATGTCCATGGACATTCATTCGTTCTTTGTAAAGTGTTAGTTTATATAAAAATATAAAACAATAATAAAACATTTATTAAAACATATTTATAATCGTTTATATTTGCAATTCACAACAGTTAGACTTTTGTAGTAAACAAAATTACACATTTTTTAATTCTGATTTCCTAAATATAATTTCCCTTTTAAACTGTGTGGCAACGTTTTTATTTATTTGTTTACAAAAACTAAATATCAAAAAATCTTATTTACGTAAAAAAATTTTTCATTAAGAGCGAACGGAGTTACCTTGTTTTCTTTATACCATGGTCTAGTCTATAGTCTAGTATATAGTCTAGTCTATAGTCTAGTCTATAGTCTAGTCTATAGTCTAGTCTATAGTCTAGTCTATAGTCTAGTCTATAGTCTAGTCTATAGTCTAGTCTATAGTCTAGTCTATAGTTAGTCTATAGTCTAGTCTATAGTCTAGTCTAGTCTAGTCTATAGTCTAGTCTATAGTCTAGTCTATAGTCTAGTCTATAGTCTAGTCTATAGTCTAGTCTATAGTCTATAGTCTAGTCTAGTCTCTATAGTCTAGTCTATAGTCTAGTCTATAGTCTAGTCTATAGTCTAGTATAGTCTAGTCTAGTCATAGTCTAGTCTAGTCTATAGTCTAGTCTATAGTCTAGTCTATAGTCTAGTCTAGTCTAGTCTATAGTCTAGTCTATAGTCTAGTCTATAGTCTAGTCTATAGTCTAGTCTATAGTCTAGTCTATAGTCTAGTCTATAGTCTAGTCTATAGTCTAGTCTATAGTCTAGTCTATAGTCTAGTCTATAGTCTAGTCTATAGTCTAGTCTATAGTCTAGCTATAGTCTAGTCTATAGTCTAGTCTAGTATAGTCTAGTCTAGTCTATAGTCTAGTCTATAGTCTAGTCTATAGTCTAGTCTATAGTCTAGTCTATAGTCTAGTCTATAGTCTAGTCTATAGTCTAGTCTATAGTCTAGTCTATAGTCTAGTCTATAGTCTAGTCTATAGTCTAGTCTATAGTCTAGTCTATAGTCTAGTCTATAGTTAGTCTATAGTCTAGTCTATAGTCTAGTCTAATCTAGTCTATAGTCTAGTCTATAGTCTAGTCTATAGTCTGGTCTATATCTAGTCTATAATCTAGTCTATAGTCTAGTCTATAGTCTAGTCTATAGTCTAGTCTATAGTCTAGTCTATAGTCTAGTCTAGTCTAGTCTATAGTCTAGTCTATAGTCTAGTCTATAGTCTAGTCTATAGTCTAGTCTATAGTCTAGTCTATAGTCTAGTCTATAGTCTAGTCTATAGTCTAGTCTATAGTCTAGTCTATAGTCTAGTCTATAGTCTAGTCTATAGTCTAGTCTATAGTCTAGTCTATAGTCTAGTCTATAGTCTAGTCTATAGTCTAGTCTATAGTCTAGTCTATAGTCTAGTCTATAGTCTAGTCTATAGTCTAGTCTATAGTCTAGTCTATAGTCTAGTCTATAGTCTAGTCTATAGTCTAGTCTATAATCTAGTCTATAGTCTAGTCTATAGTCTAGTCTATAGTCTAGTCTATAGTCTAGTCTATAGTCTAGTCTATAGTCTAGTCTATAGTCTAGTCTATAGTCTAGTCTATAGTCTAGTCTATAGTCTAGTCTAGTCTAGTCTATAGTCTAGTCTATAGTCTAGTCTATAGTCTAGTCTATAGTCTAGTCTATAGTCTAGTCTATAGTCCCAACAAAGTTCAAAAGTAGACTATCGAAAAAATGTCGAATAATCGATTATGTAGATAAAAATCGTAAAAAGTCTAACCCTTTTGTTTACGGACAGCCGTTATTCGAACATCCAAATACTTGTTGTTACAAACATACAAAATCAATTTAAAATCTAAGACTTAGTAATCTACATACTTCTTTTATTAAACAAGTAAGAAAGTATAGTCGGGCGTGACCGACCATATGATACCCTACACCAGTTATGAATATTAAATGTGATTTATTTTTCATAATAAAGCATTTATATTGATTATTACCTTGTTCCGATTCATTTGAGAAATTTATGGATGAAAAACTAATTTTCTGAAAGAGGCTTAATATGGGGGCTAGAGGCATATATGGACCAAACCCGATAAAGTATTGTGAATGTATTTATATTTATATAATATTTATTTAATATTTATTTGTGCTGAATTTCATCGCGATATTTGTGTTTATAAGTTAATTTTGGGCATTGAAGTAATTTTCTGAAGGGGACTTTATATGGGAGCTAGGGTCAAATGTGTCCCGATCTTTGTGAAATTTGGCGACATCATCAAGACTTGTATAAAACTTAGTTGTGCCGCTTTTTATCAATATACAGGTATATTTGACATAATTATGAGCTCAAAAGCTCTTTTCGGGTGGTTCTGTTGTATGGGGGCTAGGTGAAATAATGGACCGATTTTAACCATTTTCAATAGGCTTCGTCTTTTTTTTTTCGTCCGAAAAAAGAGTGTGTGCCAAATTTCATCCAATTATCTTGAAAATTGCGCACACGGTTTACATGGACAGCCAACCAAACAGACGGACGGACGGACATAGCTTTATCGACTCAGAAAACGATTCTAAGCCGATTGGTATACTTTAAGGTGGGTATAGGAATATTTTTGTATGTTACAAACATCAGCACAAACCCAATATACCCTCCCCACTAAAGTGGTGTAGGGTATAAAAATGTAACAACGAGAATTTCTTAATTTTTTAACAAGGAATCAATATATTTTTAACATAAACATTGAAAAAGAAGTCGAAAATATAACAATGTTGAAGAAAAACGACGAAAAAAATACTTTTTGTTTGTCCTTTTTAACAACAAAATTGTTTGCTGGGTAAAAATACACAAGCATTTTACAAAGCAAAAAATGTAAACAAACCCCAGCTGTTCATAGCCGGTATTTAAATAAACCACTGACTACTGCACTAACAGCTGTTTCAAATAGGCTCAAAATTTCTACCGCTGTAAGCTAACGAAACAGCTGTGCGAAAAATGTCACAAAACCCAAAAACAACCGCAGTAAACAGGCAGCTGTTTGAAAAAAAAAACTGAATTTGTCATCGCTTCATATTGATAAGTGTAATTTTAATAAATTTTTTGTTTTTAAAAAGAAAATCATATAAAATCTAACAAAATGCATGGACGTTTGAAAGTACGAACCACCGAAGAGGAAAGGGAGCGCAAAAAGAAAGAGCAGGCCTTAAAGGTGAAAGCCTATAAGGCGGCCATGGCAAAAATCATGAGCAAACGTAAGAATCTGGAATATGATGATGAAATGTTAATGTACACCACCCCTATACTGCAAAGAAATCCTGATGTGTCCACTTTATGGAATATAAGAAGAGAATGCATTTTAGCTAAGGTAAATAAGTTAAAGGAGGAGGAAGAGAAAAAGCCGGAGGAGGATGAAGAAGTGGAAAAGAAAGACAACAAAGAGGAGGCCATACAAAAAGTATTTGAGACTGAAATATCATTAACTGAACAATGTTTATTGGTTAATCCTAAGAGTTATAATATATGGCACCATCGCATGTGGCTGTTGGAAAAGGCACCCCAAGCCAATTGGCAGCGGGAGGTGTTATTGTGCAATAAGTACTTAAAAATGGATGAACGTAATTTTCATACTTGGGACTATAGACGTTATGTAGTGGAGAAGGCTGAAGTAGCCAAACAAGAGGAATTGGATTTTTGTACCGAAAAAATTAAAGTAAATTTTTCCAATTATTCTTCTTGGCATCATAGAAGTCTCTTATTGCCCGTTTTGTATCCCTATGAGGGAGAAGCTAAACCCAAAAGACCCATGAGTGAAGAAAAACTTAAAGAGGAGTTAGAAATGGTTTTAACGGCGGCATTTACCGATCCCAATGATAGTTCGGCTTGGTTTTATCAAAGATGGTTATTGGGTTACTCACAACCAGAGCTGGCGGTGGCAGGTTTTCGCTGCAGCCAAGATAAAACTGTGGTGGCATTTACCAAACCCATTACCAGTGAGGGTTTGAAACTTACTCTTAAGGCAAATGATAAGCTCTTTGAAATTAAAGATTTTAAATCTTTAAATAATAAAATTTCCGATACGGTTTATTACAGTAAGAA
>NW_023998201.1:0-9279 GCF_015586225.1 Lucilia sericata | reverse complement strand
ATATGTCAAAAGAAAGTGCGTTTCTTATGGATTAAAACGAGGTATACAAAACTGTCGTTAGCTTGAAAACTGTCAAAGTTATTTGCAGGAATAGGGAAAATACAAATAACTAAGAAATTTACTCTGTACCAAAATGCAATGATATCCCAATTTTTTAAAACTTAAGATTTTGAAAAAGCATATGTCAAAAAAAAGTGCGTTTCTTATGGATAAAATGAGGTATACAAAACTGTCGTAGCTTGAAAACTGTCAAAGTTATTTGCAGGAATAGGGAAAATACATATATAAGAAATTTACTCTGTACCAAAAATGCAATGATATCCCAATTTTAAACCTTAAGATTTTTGAATAAGCGATATGTCAAAAGAAAGTGCGTTTCTTATGGATTAAAATGAGGTATACAAACTGTCGTAGCTTGAAAACTGTCAAAGTTATTTGCAGGAATAGGGGAAAATACAATATACTAAGAAATTACTCTGTACAAAAAATTCGCAATGAATATTCTCAATTTACCTTAAAAAACTTAAGATTTTTGAATAAAGCGATATTCAAAAGAAAGTGTGTTTCTTAGGGATTAAAGTGAGGTATACAAAACTAGTCGTAGCTTGAAACTGTCAAAGTGTATTGCAGAAATAGGGAAAATACATAATCTAAGAAATGTTAACTCCTGTTACCAAAAATTGCAATGATATCGCCAATTTTACCAACGTTAAAGACTTAAGATTTTTGAATAAGCGATATGTCAAAAGAAAGTGCGTTTCTTATGGATTAAAATGAGTGTATAGCAAAACTGCTCGCAAGCTTAAAAACTGTCAAAGTTATTTGCAGGAATAGGGAAAAATACAATATACTAAGAAATTTAACTCTGTACCAAAAATTGCAATGATATCCCAATTTTAAGAACTTAAGATTTTTGAATAAGCGATATTCAAAAGAAAGTGGCGTTTCTTATGGATTAAAATAGGTATACAAAACTGTCGTAGCTTGAAAACTGTTCAAAAGTTATTTGCAGGAATAGGGAAAATACAATATACTAAGAAATTTACTCTGTACCAAAAATTGCAATGATATCCCAATTTTAAGAACAGTTAAGATTTTGAATAAGCGATATAGTCAAAGAAAGTGCGTTTCTTATGGATTAAAATGAGGTATACAAAACTGTCGTAGCTTGAAAACTGTCAAAGTTATTTGCAGGAATAGGGAAAATACAATATACTAAGAAATTTACTCTGTACCAAAATTGCAATGATATCCCAATTTTACCAATTTTAAGAACTTAAGATTTTTGAATAAGGCGATATGTCAAAGAAAGTGCGTTTCTTATGGATTAAAATGAGGTATACAAAACTGTCGTAGCTTGAAAACTGTCAAAGTTATTTGCAGGAATAGGGAAATACAATATACTAAGAAATTTACTCTGTACCAAAATTGCAATGATATCCCAATTTTAAGAACTTAAGATTTTGAATAAGCGATATGTCAAAAGAAAGTGCGTTTCTTATGGATTAAAATGAGGTATACAAAACTGTCGTAGCTTGAAAACTGTCAAAGTTATTTGCAGGAATAGGGAAAATACAATATACTAAGAAATTACTCTGTACCAAAAATTACAATGATATCCCAATTTTAAGAACTAAGATTTATGAATAAGCGATATGTCAAAAGAAAGTGCGTTTTCTTATGGATTAAAATGAGGTATACAAAACTGTCGTAGCTTGAAAACTGTCAAAGTTATTTGCAGGAATAGGGAAAATACAATATACTAAGAAATTTACTCTGTACCAAAAATTGCAATGATATCCCAATTTTAAGAACTTAAGATTTTGAATAAGCGATATGTCAAAAGAAAGTGCGTTCTTATGGATTAAAATGAGGTATACAAAACTGTCGTAGCTTGAAAACTGTCAAAGTATTTGCAGGAATAGGGAAAATACAATATACTAAGAAATTTACTCTGTACCAAAAATTGCAATGATATCCCAATTTTAAGAACTTAAGATTTTTGAATAAGCGATATGTCAAAAGAAAGTGCGTTTCTTATGGATTAAAATGAGGTATACAAAACTGTCGTAGCTTGAAAACTGTCAAAGTTATTTGCAGGAATAGGGAAAATACAATATACTAAGAAATTTACTCTGTACCAAAAATTGCAATGATATCCCAATTTTAAGAACTTAAGATTTTGAATAAGCGATATGTCAAAAGAAAGTGCGTTTCTTATGGATTAAAATGAGGTATACAAAACTGTCGTAGCTTGAAAACTGTCAAAGTTATTTGCAGGAATAGGGAAAATACAATATACTAAGAAATTTACTCGTACAAAAATTGCAATGATATCCCAATTTTAAGAACTTAAGATTTTTGAATAAGCGATATGTCAAAAGAAAGTGCGTTTCTTATGGATTAAAACTGAGGTATACAAAACTGTCTTAGCTTGAAAACTGTTCAAAGTTATTTGCAGGAATAGGGAAAATACAATATACTAAGAAATTTACTCTGTACCAAAATTACAATGATATCCCAATTTTAAGAACTAAGATTTATGAATAAGCGATATGTCAAAAGAAAGTGCGTTTCTTATGGATTAAAATGAGGTATACAAAACTGTCGTAGCTTGAAAACTGTCAAAGTTATTTGCAGGAATAGGGAAAATACAATATACTAAGAAATTTACTCTGTACCAAAAATTGACAATGATATCCCAATTTTAAGAACTTAAGATTTTGAATAAGCGATATGTCAAAAGAAAGTGCGTTTCTTATGGATTAAAATGAGGTATACAAAACTGTCGTAGCTTGAAAACTGTCAAAGTTATTTGCAGGAATAGGGAAAATACAATATACTAAGAAATTTACTCTGTACCAAAAATTGCAATGATATCCCAATTTTAAGAACTTAAGATTTTTGAATAAGCGATATGTCAAAAGAAAGTGCGTTTCTTATGGATTAAAATGAGGTATACAAAACTGTCGTAGCTTGAAACTGTCAAATTATTTGCAGGATAGGGAAAATACAATATACTCTGTACCAAAAATTGCAATGATCCCAATTTTAAGAACTAAGATTTTTGAATAAGCGATATGTCAAAAAAAGTGTTTCTTATGATTAAAACGAGGTATACAAAACTGTCTTAGCTTGAAAACTGTTCAAATTATTTGCGGAATAGGGAAAATACAATATACTAAGAAATTTACTCTGTACCAAAAATTACAACGAATCCTAATTTAAGAACTAAAGATTTATGAATAAGCGATATGTCAAAAGAAAGTGCATTTCTTATGGATTAAACGAGGTATACAAAAATATAAATAGGGAAAATACAATTTTAAGAACTTAAGATTTTTGAATAAACGTATGTCAGAAGAAAGTGCGATTCTTATGGATTAAGTGGGTATACAAAACTGTCGTAGCTTGAAAACTGTCAAGTTATTTGCAAAATAGGGAAAATACATATAAAGAAATTTACTCTGTACCAAAAATTGCAATGATATCCCAATTTTAAGAACTTAAGATTTTTGAATAAGCGATATGTCAAAAGAAAGTGCGTTTCTTATGGATTAAAATGAGGTATACAAACTGTCGTAGCTTGAAAACTGTCAAAGTTATTTGCAGGAATAGGAAAATACAATATACTAAGAAATTTACTCTGTACCAAAAATTGCAATGATATCCCAATTTTAAGAACTTAAGATTTTTGAATAAGCGATATGTCAAAAGAAAGTGCGTTTCTTATGGATTAAAATGAGGTATACAAAACTGTCGTAGCTTGAAAACTGTCAAAGTTATTTGCAGGAATAGGGAAAATACAATATACTAAGAAATTTACTCTGTACCAAAAATTGCAATGATATCCCAATTTAAGAACTTAAGATTTTTGAATAAGCGATATGTCAAAAGAAAGTGCGTTTCTTATGGATTAAAACTGAGGTATACAAAACTGTCGTAGCTTGAAAACTGTCAAAGTTATTTGCAGGAATAGGGAAAATACAATATACTAAGAAATTTACTCTGTACCAAAAATTACAATGATATCCCAATTTTAAGAACTTAAGATTTTGAATAAGCGATATGTCAAAAGAAAGTGCGTTTCTTATGGATTAAAATGAGGTATACAAAACTGTCGTAGCTTGAAAACTGTCAAAGTTATTTGCAGGAATAGGGAAAATACAATATACTAAGAAATTTACTCTGTACCAAAAATTGCAATGATATCCCAATTTTAAGAACTTAAGATTTTTGAATAAGCGATATGTCAAAGAAAGTGCGTTTCTTATGGATTAAAATGAGGTATACAAAACTGTCGTAGCTTGAAAACTGTCAAAGTTATTTGCAGGAATAGGGAAAATACAATATACTAAGAAATTTACTCTGTACCAAAAATTGCAATGATATCCCAATTTTAAGAACTTAAGATTTTTGAATAAGCGATATGTCAAAAGAAAGTGCGTTTCTTATGGATTAAAATGAGGTATACAAACTGTCGTAGCTTGAAAACTGTCAAAGTTATTTGCAGGAATAGGGAAAATACAATATACTAAGAAATTTACTCTGTACCAAAAATTGCAATGATATCCCAATTTTAAGAACTTAAGATTTTTGAATAAGCGATATGTCAAAAGAAAGTGCGTTTCTTATGGATTAAAATGAGGTATACAAAACTGTCGTAGCTTGAAAACTGTCAAAGTTATTTGCAGGAATAGGGAAAATACAATATACTAAGAAATTTACTCTGTACCAAAAATTGCAATGATATCCCAATTTTAAGAACTTAAGATTTTTGAATAAGCGATATGTCAAAAGAAAGTGCGTTTCTTATGGATTAAAATGAGGTATACAAAACTGTCGTAGCTTGAAAACTGTCAAAGTTATTTGCAGGAATAGGGAAAATACAATATACTAAGAAATTTACTCTGTACCAAAAATTACAATGATATCCCAATTTTAAGAACTAAAGATTTATGAATAAGCGATATGTCAAAAGAAAGTGCGTTTCTTATGGATTAAAATGAGGTATACAAAACTGTCGTAGCTTGAAACTGTCAATTATGCAGCGATAGGAAAATACCAAACTAATAATCTGTACCAAAATTGCAATGATACCCATTTTACCAATTTTAAGAACCTTAATATTTTTGAATAAGCGATATGTCAAAAGAAGTGAATTCCTTCATGGATTGAAACGAGGTATACCAACTTGTCTTAGCTTGAAAACTCGGTGAAGTTATTTGCAGGAATAGGGAAAATACCATATACTAAGAAATTTACTCTGTACCAAAAACTTACAATGATATTCCCTAATTTTAAGAACTAAGATTTATGAATAAGCGAATATGTCAAATAAGAAAGTGCGTTCTTATGGATTAAAACTGAGGTATACACAACTGTTCGTAGCTTGAAACTACTGTCAAAGTTATTTGCAGGAATAGGGTAAATACAATTACTAAGAAATTTACTCTGTTACCAAAAATTGACAATGATATTCCCAATTTAATTTACGAACTTAAGATTTTTGAATAAGCGATATGTCAAGAAGTGCGCTTTCTGTATGATGAAACTGAGTTATACAAAACATGTCGTAGCCTTGAAAACTGTCAAAGTTAGTTTGCAGGGAATAGGGTAAATACAATATACTAAGACATTTACTCTGTACCAAAAATTACAATGAACTTAAGATTTTTGAATAAGCGATATGTCAAAAGAAAGTGCGTTTCTTATGGATTAAAATGAGGTATACAAACTGTCGTAGCTTGAAAACTGTCAAAGTTATTTGCAGAATAGGGAAAATACAATATACTAAGAAATTTACTCTGTACCAAAAATTGCAATGATATCCCATTTTAAGAACTTAAGATTTTTGAATAAGCGATATGTCAAAAGAAAGTGCGTTTCTTATGGATTAAAATGAGGTATACAAAACTGTCGTAGCTTGAAAACTGTCAAAGTTATTTGCAGGAATAGGGAAAATACAATATACTAAGAAATTTACTCTGTACCAAAAATTGCAATGATATCCCAATTTACCAATTTAGAACTTAAGATTTTGAATAAGCGGTATGTCAAAAGAAAGTGCGTTCTTATGGATTAAAATGAGGTATACAAACTGTCGTAGCTTGAAAACTGTCAAAGTTATTTTGCAGGAATAGGGAAAATACAATATACTAAGAAATTTACTCTGTACCAAAAATTGCAATGATATCCTAATTTTAAGAACTAAAGATTTATGAATAAGCGATATGTCAAAAGAAAGTGCATTTCTTATGGATTAAAACGAGATATACAAACTATAAAATAGGGAAAATACAATTTTAAGAACTTAAGATTTTTGAATAAGCGATATGTCAGAGAAAGTGCGTTTTCTTATGGATTCAACGAGGTATACAAAACTGTCTTAGCTTGAAAACTGTCAAATTATTGCAGGAATAGGGAAAATACAATTACTAAGAAATTTACTCTGTACCAAAAATAACAATGATATCCTAATTTTAAGAACTAAAGATTTATGAATAGGCGATATGTCAAAAGAAAGTGCGTTTCTTATGGATTAAAACGAGGTATACAAACTGTCGTAGCTTGAAAACTGTAAAGTTATTGCATGAATAGGGAAAATACAAATACTAAGAAATTTACTCTGTTCCAAAAATTGGAATGATATCCCAATTTTACCAATTTTAAGAACTTAAGATTTTTGAATAAGCGATATGTCAAAAGAAAGTGCGTTCTTATGGATTAAAATGAGGTATACAAAACTGTCGTAGCTTGAAAACTGTCAAAGTTATTTGCAGGAATAGGGAAAATACAATATACTAAGAAATTTACTCTGTACCAAAAATTACAATGATATCCCAATTTTAAGAACTAAAGATTTTATGAATAAGCGATATGTCAAAAGAAAGTGCGTTTCTTATGGATTAAACGAGGTATACAAAACTGTCGTAGCTTGAAACTGTCAAAGTTATTTGCAGGAATAGGGAAAATACAATATACTAAGAAATTTACTCTGTACAAAAATTGCAATGATATCCCATTTTTAAGAACTTAAGATTTTTGAATAAGCGATATGTCCAAAGAAAGTGCGTTTCTTATGGATTAAACGAGGTATACAAAACTGTCGTAGCTTGAAACTGTCAAAGTATTTGCAGAATAGGGAAAATACAATATACTAAGAATTTACTCTGTACCAAAAATTGACAATGATATCCCAATTTTAAGAACTAAAGATTTTGAATAAGCGATATGTCAAAAGAAAGTGCGTTTCTTATGGATTAAAATGAGGTATACAAAACTGTCGTAGCTTGAAAACTGTCAAAGTTATTTGCAGGAATAGGGAAAATACAATATACTAAGAAATTTACTCTGTACCAAAAATTGCAATGATATCCAATTTTACCAATTTTAAGAACTTAAGATTTTTGAATAAGCGATATGTCAAAAGAAAGTGCGTTTCTTATGGATTAAAATGAGGTATACAAAACTGTCGTAGCTTGAAAACTGTCAAAGTTATTTGCAGGAATAGGGAAAATACAATATACTAAGAAATTTACTCTGTACCAAAAATTGCAATGATATCCCAATTTTAAGAACTAAGATTTATGAATAAGCGATATGTCAAAAGAAAGTGCGTTCTTATGGATTAAAATGAGGTATACAAACTGTCGTAGCTTGAAAACTGTCAAAGTTATTTGCAGGAATAGGGAAAATACAATATACTAAGAAATTTACTCTGTACCAAAAATTGCAATGATATCCCAATTTTAAGAACTTAAGATTTTTGAATAAGCGATATGTCAAAGAAAGTGCGTTTCTTATGGATTAAAATGAGGTATACAAAACTGTCGTAGCTTGAAAACTGTCAAAGTTATTTGCAGGAATAGGGAAAATACAATATACTAAGAAATTTACTCTGTACCAAAAATTGCAATGATATCCCAATTTTAAGAACTTAAGATTTTTGAATAAGCGATATGTCAAAAGAAAGTGCGTTTCTTATGGATTAAAATGAGGTATACAAAACTGTCGTAGCTTGAAAACTGTCAAAGTTATTTGCAGGAATAGGGAAAATACAATATACTAAGAAATTTACTCTGTACCAAAATTGCAATGATATCCCAATTTTAAGAACTTAAGATTTTTGAATAAGCGATATGTCAAAAGAAAGTGCGTTTCTTATGGATTAAATGAGGTATACAAAACTGTCGTAGCTTGAAAACTGTCAAAGTTATTTGCAGGAATAGGGAAAATACAATATACTAAGAATTTACTCTGTACCAAAAATTGACAATGATATCCCATACAATTTTAAGAACTTAAGATTTTTGAATAAGCGATATGTCAAAAGAAAGTGCGTTTCTTATGGATTAAAATGAGGTATACAAAACTGTACGTAGCTTGAAACTGTCAAAGTTATTTGCAGGAATAGGGAAAATACAATATACCTAAGAAATTTACTCTGTACCAAAAATTGCAATGATATCCCAATTTTAAGAACTTAAGATTTTTGAATAGCGATATGTCCAAGAAAGTGCGTTTCTTATGGATTAAAATGAGGTATACCAAACTGTCGTAGCTTGAAAACTGTCAAAGTTATTTGCAGAATAGGGAAAATACAATATACTAAGAAATTTACTCTGTACCAAAAATTACAATGATATCCCAATTTTTACCATTAAGAACTTAGATTTTTGAATAGCGATATGTCAAAAGAAAGTGCGTTTCTTATGGATTAAAATGAGGTATACAAACTGTCGTAGCTTGAAAACTGTCAAAATTATTTGCAGGAATAGGGAAAATACAATATACTAGAAATTACTCTGTACCAAAAAATGCAATGATATCCCAACTTTTAAGAACTTAAGATTTTTGATATAAGCGATATGTCAAAAGAAAGTGCGTTTTATGGATTAAAATGAGGTATACAAAACTGTCGTAGCTTGAAAACTGTCAAAGTTATTTGCAGGAATAGAGAAAATACCAATCTACTAAGAAATTTACTCTGTCCCAAAAATTGCAATAATCCATTTTACCCAATTTTAAGAACTTATAGATTTTTGAATAAGCGATATGTCAAAAGAAAGTGCGTTTCTTATTGATTAAATGAGTATACAAACCTATCTTAGCTTGAAAACTGTTCAAAGTTATTTGTCCGGAATAGGGAAAATACAATATACTAAAAATTTACTCTGTACCAAAAATTACAATGATATCCCAATTTCAGAACTAAGATTTATGAATAAGCATATGTCAAAAGAAAGTGCGTGTCGTATGGATTAAAACGAGGTATAC
>NW_023998200.1:0-8941 GCF_015586225.1 Lucilia sericata | reverse complement strand
GACTATAGACTAGACTATAGACTAGACTATAGCCTAGACTATAGAATAAACTATAGACTAGATTATAGACTAGACTATAGACTAGACTATAGACTAGACTATAGACTAGACTATAGACTAGACTATAGACTACACTATAGACAAGACTATAGACTAAACTATAGGCTAGACTATAGACTAGACTATAGACTAGACTATAGACTAGACTATAGACTAGACTGTAGACTAGACTATAGACTAGACTATAGACTAGACTATAGACTAGACTATAGACTAGAATATAGACTAGACTATAGACTAGACTATAGACTAGACTATAGACTAGACTATAGACTAGACTATAGACTAGACTATAGACTAGACTATAGACTAGACTATAGACTAGACTATAGACTAGACTATAGACTAGACTATAGACGAGACTATAGACTAGACTATAGACTAGACTATAGACTAGACAACAGACTAGACTATAGACTAGACTATAGACTATACTATAGACTAGACTATAGACTAGACTATAGACTAGACTATAGACTAGACTATAGACTAGACTATGGATTAGACTATAGACTAGACTATAGACTAGATTATAGACTAGACTATAGACTAGACTATAGACTAGACTATAGACTAGACTATAGATTAGACTATAGACTAGACTATAGACTAGACTATAGACTAGACTATAGACTAGACTATAGACTAGACTATAGACTAGACTATAGACTAGACTATAGACTAGATTAGACTAGACTATAGACTAGACTATAGACTAGACTAGACTATAGACTAGACTATAGACTAGACTATAGACTAGACTATAGACTAGACTATAGACTAGACTATAGACTAGACTATAGACTAGACTATAGACTAGATATAGACTAGACTATAGACTAGACTATAGACTAGACTATAGACTAGACTATAGACTAGACTATAGACTCGACTATAGACTAGACTATAGACTAGACTAGACTATAGACTAGACTATAGACTATATACTAGACTATAGAATAGACTATAGACTAGACTATAGACTAGACTATAGACTAGACTATAGACTAGACTATAGACTAGACTATAGACTAGACTATAGACTAGACTATAGACTAGACTATAGACTAGACTATAGACTAGACTATAGACTAGACTATAGACTACACTATAGACTAGACTATAGACTAGACTATAGACTAGACTATAAACTAGACTATAGACTAGACTATAGACTAGACTATAGACTAGACTATAGACTAGACTATATACTAGACTATAAACTAGACTATAGACTAGACTATAGACTAGACTATAGACTAGACTATAGACTAGACTATAGACTAGACTATAGACTAGACTATAGACTAGACTATAGACTAGACTATAGACTAGACTATAGACTAGACTATAGACTAGACTATAGACTAGACTATAAACTAGACTATAGACAAGACTATAGACAAGACTATAGACTAGACTATAGACTAGACTATAGACTAGACTATAGACTAGACTATAGACTAGACTATAGACTAGACTAGACTATAGACTAGACTATAGACTAGACTATAGACTAGACTATAGACTAGACTAGACTATAGACTAGACTATAGACTAGACTACAGACTAGACTATAGACTAGACTATAGACTAGACTATAGACTAGACTATAGACTAGACTATAGACTAGACTATAGACTAGACTATAGACTAGACTATAGACTAGACTATAGACTAGACTATAGACTAGACTATAGACTAGACTATAGACTAGACTATAGACTAGACTATAGACTAGACTATAGACTAGACTATAGACTAGACTATAGACTAGACTATAGACTAGACTATAGACTAGACTATAGACTAGACTATAGACTAGAGATAGACTAGACTATAGACTAGACTATAGACTAGACTATAGACTAGACTATAGACTAGACTATAGACTAGACTATAGACTAGACTATAGACTAGACTATAGACTAGACTATAGACTAGACTATAGACTAGAATAGACTAGACTATAGACTAGACTATAGACTAGACTATAGACTAGACTATAGACTAGACTATAGACTAGACTAGACTAGACTAGACTAGACTATAGACTAGACTATAGACTAGACTATAGACTAGACTATAGACTAGACTATAGACTAGACTATAGACTAGACTATAGACTATAGACTAGACTATAGACTATAGACTAGACTATAGACTAGACTATATACTAGACTATAGAATAGATTATAGACTAGACCATAGACTAGACTATAGACTAGACTATAGACTAGACTATAGACTAGACTACAGACTAGACTATATACTAGACTATAGACTAGACTATAAACTAGACTATAGACTAGACTATAGACTAGACTATAGACTAGACTATAGACTAGACTATAGACTAGACTATAGACTAGACTATAGACTAGACTATAGACTAGACTATAGACTAGACTATAGACTAGACTATAGACTAGACTATAGACTAGACTATAGACTAGACTATAGACTAGACTATAGACTAGACTATAGACTAGACTATAGACTAGACTATAGACTAGACTATAGACTAGACTATAGACTAGACTATAGACTAGACTATAGACCAGACTATAGACTAGACTATAGACTAGACTATAGACTAGACTATAGACTAGACTATAGACTAGACTATAGACTAGACTATAGACTAGACTATAGACTAGACTATAGACCTAGGACTATAGACTAGACTATAGACTAGACTATAGACTAGACTATAGACTAGACTATAGACTAGACTATAGACTAGACTATAGACTAGACTATAGACTAGACTATAGACTAGACTATAGACTAGACTATAAACTAGACTATAGACTAGACTATAGACTAGACTATAGACTAGACTATAGACTAGACTATAGACTAGACTATAGACTAGACTATAGACTAGACTATAGACTAGACTATAGACTAGACTATAGACTAGACTATAGACTAGACTATACCATAGACTATAAACTAGACTATAAACTAGTCTACGACTATAGACTCGACTATAGTTCAAACTGGAATCTAGTTCAGATTAAAGACTCCAAACTATAGTATGTGCTCTGATGAATATAAGCAGAGTATCTTTACTGCTAGTATTAAATCGTATTAATCTTCCCAAGGCAATTTATTCTTACAAATCATTGAATTCAATTAATTTCTTTGCATTTGTATTCTATTCCTAGAGTGTTTGCCTTCAATTCTATTTCTTTACAAAACACTTTTACTTGTATATGGTTTGCAATTTTTCTTTCTTGCTAAAAGCCCAGTGTGTTGTTTTAACTAAATACCTACATATTTATAACACTAAGTCTAAGAGTGTTTGTGTATTGGATTATCCTTTTTGTGCTAGTGATCTAGATTTAAATATTAAATAATACATGGTCTACATATATCCACAGAAGTATGAGTTTATAAAAGTGAGAGTATGTTTGTGAATTCCATTTGGATTTAAAGAAATCTGTTTTGTTCTTTTACGCACTATTTAATGGTAAACTTTTTTTTTTTGATGTGTAAGTATTTATATACAGACTTAAATGAATATATCGTGTGAACAAACATATTTACATATTTATGTACATAAATATAAAGGATTTTTACCTTTAACACGTTCGAAAAAAACATACTTTGTTGTTAAAGAAAAAAATCAGCAGTTTTTATGTTTTATGTTAGTTTTATACTTTTCTACCCGGTGTTGTTAGGGGTGTTACTCTTGAAGATTAACTTTCGATTTGTTCTCTACTTACATTTTATTAATAAGATTTGCGTCTTCTCTAGAACATTTTATTATCTATTTGTTAAAGTTTATAAAAAGCAGTTTAAGAAGTTATTGACGAACAAACAAACAAACCTTAGTAGATATGTATATATTATATGTGTATTTGTATTAGGATATCAGGATATGTGTGTGTGTATTTCTAAAGTTTTATTATCACACACATAACCAATCATATAATGCGGGTTTTATGTATTTAATGAACATTTTTGTTGATGTTTGATTGAAATATGTTTTTGTTCGTTTTTTTTTTTAATAATAACAGTGATGGGCAAGTGAATTATAAACACTTGTATGGAGCCTAGGTGAAATTATGAACCGATATTGTGAAAAATAGCTAACATTTTGAATCCCACCGAACATTCAAGAGAATCTTTCAACAAAATTTAATATGGTTTACCTGTCGAAGTTACAGGGGGCTTTCGATGTTGCCATCTGTTTATCCAATTTGTACATTTTCCAATTCCTTCTCTTAATCACTCTCTCATCGCTGATTGTACTCAACAATAAACGTATGTGAACAACAATAACAACAATAAACAAACAGACAAACGAACAAAACAACTACATTAAAGTATTATTTACAAACCCACACTCACCTACTTACTTACACAAAGGCTTAAGAGTAAATAAATACATACCCAGCGAACATATATGTTTGTTAACAACTTTATATGCATATTTTTTTGAAAAAGCGCTGCAGCATTGGAGAGTTTTTTAAACATAGAAAATTAACATTTGAAAAGAGAAATTATGTTATATCTAAGAGAGATAATTATAATAAGTCTTAAAGCTTTTACCCATAAGTATTTCTCTATGTTTTTAACCATTGTTTAGATCAGGCACCGTAAATGAGAGTAAATGAGCAATTCAGCAGATTTTCCATTGTTTTGATATATGTATGTACATGTGTGAACTTACGTTTGAGAGGAAAAGACTTATTAGAGAGCTCTTTGCCGAACTTCAGCTTTAGATGAGCTTAACATTTGTTAAATACTTTTTATATTCAACAATGTTCAATTATAGTTTGTATGTTTGTTGGGTATTTACATATCTACTGCTACTGATACTACTGATATAAAGTTCTACGTTGCAACGCATTGTACAGTGACAAAGATCGTAGAAGTTGATGATAATAAATATGTCGAACATGCCTGATGATATTGTGATTCACTACAATGAAAGAAAAACCCTTCGTAAATACTATGTTTTTCTTCGTTATATTAATGATTTTGTTCTTGAAATCAGACTAATTATCAGTGTCATTGCATTAACGAAAATTGTTTTAAAATTTTCGTAAATAATAATAAAATAATATGATATATAACTTCGCTATACGCCTAGATATAATGTGGGATATCATTATAAACCAATGTTAAAATTTCGTCTATATAATAAAAAAGTTTCATTAAATTAACGAAACTTTGAATTTAGAAAATCTAAGCAGTTAGTTAGAAGATCTTTTAAGACCTACTTTCAAAGACTCATTTAACCGAGAGCAATTGTCGAATTTAACTTATCAATTAGGCACAATCCTACTGATACTACTGAGTTTCTTTACAAGATCAAATCTATTAGAAGTAATTCAAATTTCTCACACGGATGATATGAAGACAGGAAGAAAGGAAGGAATATTTTAAAGAAACCAATACAAACTTATTAAACCTAACTACAAATTACCATAATTTCATAGTTTAAGTTCCACTGTGTTTGGTGCGAACATATTTACACTTGGGTTAGATGAATACGTGTGAGTGAGGTTTGAGTGAGTGCTCACTCAACATAAAAAGTTTGCATTATGATGATGATGATGACGTATGTACGTACATACGTACACAAATTTTAAATGCACTGGTATAACTATTAGAATGGTCACATTTGGGAAGAAAACAACGGTCCATGTTTAAAATGAAGACATTATAATCCAACTTACGAATGGCAAGAACTATTTAGGGCCATCCTAATGTTTATATACATATAAAAAGGTATTAGTTTTAAGACACACACATACTTTTTTACACACTTATAGCTGTATCTCTAAGTATGTAGGTATGTATGTAAATATGCGGTTGACAAATAAATAAACATACATACTACGAATAAATTGCAATATTGAATATTTCCCAGCAAAAACTGGGTAATAGCTTATTTTAGCATTTTAACCCCTTACATGGTAATGAAAGTTTTTACTGGGTTTGTATACATTTTCTCACAACACCCCAACTCCTCTCGATTTTAGGGGGATTAGTTTGATAGGTGTTGTTTACTATGTTTTTCTTTATTTAGGTGTTTTTTTTCTGCACAGATGAGTAAACTACTTCACCCACATTTATGTTATAGATACAATACATTATAATAGGTTGATAAAGATTATATATATATATTTTTTCTGTCTGTTTATTTTGTAAAGAGAACGAAACGATGTCATAAAACACCTGTTTTTGGGAAATAAAAAAAAAAAATGTGTGTAATTTAATCCCCTTTTACACATTTCGATTTATATTCCAACTACAGCAGAAAGGTGCTCAATGTTGTATTTCATAAATCAATGCAGGAATAATTCGAAACTGAATTGAAGTGGTACGCTGTATTCAGCGCACGGTAACGGTTTAAGTTTTATTGCTGTAGATGAAAATTTTAATACATATTAATGGGGAATCCATGAGAATTCCAGGGATGTAGGCTTTCCTTTTTCCTTGGAAAAAGGATTTTAAGTCATTTGTAATTGGGAAAGGTCTACCGCAGGGGGAGGAGGAAGGGACAGAGAGGAAAAGAAGGAACCAACGAACGAAGGAACGAACGAAGGAACGAACGAGAGGAACGAAGGAAGAACAACGAAGAACGAAACGAAACGAACGAACGAACGAACGAAACGAACGAACGAACGAACGAACGAACGAACGAACGAACGAACGAACGAACGAAAAAAACGAACGAACGAACGAAACGAACGAAAACGAACGAACGAACAACGAACGAAACGAACGAAACGAACGAACGAACGAACGAACGAACGAAAACGACGAACGAACGAACGAACGAAACGAACGAACGAACGAACGAACGAACGAACGAACGAACGAACGAACGAACGAACGAACGAACGACAACGAAAGAACGAACGAACGAACGAACGAACGAACGAACGAACGAACGAACGAACGAAACGAAGAACAACGAACGAAGAACGAACTAACGAACGAACGAACGAACGAACGAACGAACGAACGAACGAACGAACGAACTAACGAACGAACGAACGAACGAAAAACGAACGAACGAACGAACGACGAACGAAACGAACGAACGAAACGAACGAACGAACGAACGAACGAACGAACGAAACGAACGAACGAACGAACGAACGACGAACGAACGAACGAACGAACAGAACGAACGAACGAACGAAACGAACGAACGAACGAAACGAACAACGAACGAACGAACGAACGAACGAACAACAACGAAACGAACGAACGAACGAAAACGAAGAACGAACGAACGACGAACGAACGAACGAACGAAGAACGAACGAACAACGAGAACGAACGAACGAACGAACGAACGAACGAACAGAACGACGAACGAAAAAACGAACGAAGAACGAACTAACTAACTAACGAACGAACTAACTAAACTAACTACGAACGAAACGAACGAACGAACGAAACCTAACGAACTAAGAACTAACTAACGAACGAACGAACTAACGAACTAACTAACTAAGAACGAACGAACGAACGAACTAACTAACTAACGAACTAACTAACTAACGAACTAACGAACTAACTAACAACTAACTAACTAACGAACTAACTAACGAACAACTAAACTAACTAACTAACTGAACTAAACTAACTAACTAACTACTAACTAACTAACTAACTAACTAACTAACTAACTAACTAACTAACTAACTAACTAACTAACTAACAAACTAAGTAACTAACTAAGCTCGGGCTGCTCGAAGATAGAACGAACATGCATTTAAAAACCAGAAAGCGAAAGAAGAAGCTTGAGTTGGTTGGACATTTTAAGGTATTACATCCAGGTATATCTCAATCATCTGATAATAGCTACATTTTAAGAGTGATTCACTTATCAAAAAAACAGTACGTTGTGTTTAAATAGACGCAAAAATAAACGAAATACTTCCAAAATAATAAAATTTATCACCACTTCAAAAGTAGCACTAAGTGAATTTTTTTACATTCTGAGGAAGTGATTTTTTAAAGACTTCCGAAGAAGCGATAATAGTTCTATTTTTTCAATGTTGAGATGAGAAAAAAAATTTATTTATTGTATTAATTGTGTCTCTTACCCTTATTAATGTTAATATTATTCAAGTCAAATTCGAAAAAAGAGCATAAAAATTACTTCTTGAAAATGACTTCAGAAGTAGTGAATTGGAATCAAATAAAAAGAATGCCCCTTCTACGACAAGTCTGTGTTAAAATAATCACTTCTTTTGCAGTACTTCAATTGCATAAATTCTACTTCTTTTACGCTTCTTGGAAGTTGTTTTTTTTTGCAGGGATATATTGCTCTTTTAACTCACTTTTGTTATTTGGTTAAAAAATACATATGATATGAATTAATTAATTAAATATTTTTAATTACTTAAGTAATAGAAAAGATTATTTAATACAAAGTAACTAAATTCAAATGTTTCTCAGATTATCTTAAATCGAGTTAAATGTCTTGGCAATTAAGACATTCATATATTAATACTTTTACTTTTTGTGCTTTCATCCGCATAGTTTTTGTTTTGCATATTTTTTTTTAATCATGAAAGTTATAGCAAAATCATATAAATTCCAGAAAAAAAAACAGATAGAAAAGTTTTTTAAATGTAACAGCAAATAAAAATAATTTATTAGATTTTATATAATTTGCTCCAAAATGTGGATGTAACTTTTACTTACAAACATTGTGATGTCGATAGATTAAAGCAGATAACACTAAACTAATGATTACGAAAACTATAATAAATATTAACGGATGGTGTTAGTGATATAGTTATGTAGATGTATATATATAAGGCAATAAAAGTACGCTACACTTGTTAAATTTGGAAGGCTCTTTTTGTGAAATCAGAGAATTATAACTAAAAATTAA
>NW_023998199.1:0-9077 GCF_015586225.1 Lucilia sericata | reverse complement strand
CCATCATTCAGAGATGCTTCAGTTTTTGCTGTTGCTTATGTTGCTGCATAATGAAGCTGACATTACTTGGGCTGCTGCGGGTACTTTTAATGCTCTGGCTACAAAAACAAACTAACAACAAATAAACAACATGATTATTATCTTAAACATTAAGCCTAAGCTTTGGCTATAGCTTTAAAATATCATGATGAAACATTATGGAACACCTCAATAGAGTGAGTGGATGGATAGATATATCTCTTGAAGACAACAGAAAAAGTCTTCATTCATACGAAACGACAACAAAGTCGACGACGACAGTTCAATGCACCCCACATCTCTTCTTTAACAGTTTTTTTCTTCTGTTTCTTCTTCTTCTGTCTTATTTATTTCTACTCTGTTACTGTTTGGTATCTTTAACAATAAATACCAACAACCACAGAGCTGTTAATGTTGTTTTAGGCTTTAGTGTGATTATATTGTAAAAATGTTTACCACAAAAAAAAAAAAAAAAAAAAACAGCAACAACAACAACATCACCAACAATAGTAGTAGTAAAAAAAAACATCATAGTAAAATACAATAAAAAGGAGGCATAAACAACATGATCATTAATTTAATCATCATTATGAAAAAAACGTCAAAGTATAGATTTTTGTTGTTTTGTTATGTAAAAAAATTATAAATATTTAATAATAACGATCATTATGTTTAACAAAACTTCATTATCATGTTATTCTTACTCATTTGACAAACATAACTTCATATGTTGTCAATAATCTAAGATTTTTGTGAATATTTTTCTTAGCAACATGTTGCTAAACAAAGAGACCTTAAGTGCATAAAATTTAATAGTAATTAGCATTTAAAATAAATAAATGACTTAAACACAGAGCTTTAATTTGAAACTTTTTTAAAATTGTTGCAGCAACATAACTAACTAACTAACTAACTAACTACTAACTACTACTAACTACTAACTAACTAACTAACTACTACTAACTACTAACTAACTAACTAACTAACTACTAACTAACTAACTAACTAACTAACTAACTAACTACTAACTAACTAACTAACTAACTAACTAACTAACTAACTAACTAACTACTAACTAACTAACTAACTAACAACTAACTAACTAACTAACTAACTAACTAACTAACTAACTAACTAACTAACTACTAACTAACTAACTAACTACTAACTAACTAACTAACTAACTAACTAACTACTAACTAACTAACTAACTAACTAACTAACTAACTAACTAACTAACTAACTAACTAACTAACTAACTAACTACTAACTAACTAACTAACTAACTAACTAACTAACTAACTAACTAACTAACTACTAACTAACTAACTAACTAACTAACTAACTAACTACTAACTAACTAACTAACTAACTAACTAACTAACTAACTACTAACTAACTAACTAACTAACTAACTAACTAACTAACTAACTAACTAACTAACTAACTAACTACTAACTAACTAACTACTAACTAACTAACTAACTAACTACTAACTAACTAACTAACTAACTAACTAACTAACTAACTAACTAACTAACTACAACTAACTAACTAACTAACTAACTAACTAACTAACTAACTAACTAACTAACTAACTAACTAACTAACTAACTAACTAACTAACTAACAAACTAACTAACTAACTAACTACTACTAACTAACTAACTAACTAACTAACTAACTAACTAACTAACTAACTAACTAACTAACTAACTAACTAACTAACTAACTAACTAACTAACTAACTAACTAACTAACTACTACTAACTAACTAACTAACTAACTAACTAACTAACTAACTAACTAACTAACTACTAACTAACTAACTAACTAACTACTACTAACTAACTAACTAACTAACTAACTACTAACTAACTAACTAACTAACTAACTAACTAACTAACTAACTACTACTAACTAACTACTAAACTAACTAACTACTAACTAACTAACTAACTAACTAACTAACTAACTAACTAACTAACTAACTAACTAACTAACTACTAACTAACTAACTAACTACTACTAACTAACTAACTAACTAACTAACTAACTAACTAACTAACTAACACTAACTAACCTAACTACTAACTAACTAACTAACTAACTAACTAACTAACTAACTACCTAACTAACTAACTAACTAACTAATAACTAACAACTAATAACTAACAAATAACTAACTACTAACTACTAACTAACTAGCCTAACTAACTAAATAACTAACTAACTAACTACTAACTAACTCTAACTAAACTAACTAACTAACTAACTAACTAACTAACTAACTAACTACTACTAACTAACTAACGAACTAACTAACTAAACTAACTACTAACTAACTAACTAACTAACGAATAACTAACTAATAAATAACGAACTAACAACTAACTAACTAACTAACTACTAACTAACTACTAACTAACCTAACTAACTACAACAACTAACTAACTAACTAACTAACTAACTAACTAACTAACTAACTAACTAAACTAATAACTAACTAACTAACTAACTAACTACTACTAACTAACTAACTAACTAACTAACTAACTAACTAACTAACTAACTAACTAACTAACTAACTAACTAACTAACTACTAACTAACTAACTAACTAACTTACGATAGTTTTTCATCACGATATTTAATCTGAAAATTTTCTTCAAATGATGTCAGCAACATGTTGCTGACCTAGAAGCTAAAACAAAGAGGTTAAAAGCTAGTAATAACTTTTAGTAAGATTAAAAGGATTTGTTCTGCCGACTAATTAGCAAAATTTGTTCAGTTTTTTAATCATGTCAAGGACATTTCCAGAAAATCTTTAAAATTACCAAGGTTTCTTGACTTTTTCATTTATAACCCTGTCATACAAGTTTGCTATTGTTAGTGTTAACTTTAAATTTTAAAACATTTATTAATTAAGTTTTGAATTTATCATTGTCTTTTCAAATTCAAAAACAAACAAACATTTTCCAAATATGTTGTTTTAGCAATTAATATCGACAATTGCTTATTGTCAAATTAAAGTAATTTGTCTATACAATTATTAAAAATACTTACAAACTATGTTTATATAAAAATATTTAAACACCAATGTTGTTTTTATATTGATTTGTATACAACAAAAATCTAGTTAGTCATTTATTTAACAACATTATTTTCACCACTTCTACTTTAAATTCAAACATGCGTGTTTAATTTGTAGTTTTTTTTTTAAATTTTTGCTTTTTTGATGAACATGAACTTTTGTGAAAATTATAGAAAAAATTTAATAACTTTAAAAAAAATAAAAAATATATATAATTTTTAATATTTAAATAACATGCAATAGTAAATTGTTTTTTTTATATTATTTAGTAGTTTGAAGAGTTTTTTTGTGAATACAAGTTTAACTTGTTGCAAATAATTAAAAACAAAAAATTAAAAAAAAATGTTGTTGTAAAAGCTATTAAAAACTTGTTAATTTGTTTGGGTATTAAGTAATAGAAAAGTTTAGCAACATGTTGCTAAGGAAATTATAAAGAAATTACATTCTTTATAATTTACAAAAATACAAAAACCTAGAGAATTTGTTTATAGAATTAATAAACAAGAAGCTTAGCAACATGTTGCTGGCAACATAATCAAACCTTAACAATAAGTTTAAAGTAAATATCACTAGTATTAGCAAGTTGTTTTAATTAAGACAAATTTAAGTGATTTTTAAGATTCTAAAGTTCAGCAACATGTTGCTAAACGTATAATCATGCATGAAACATTAGGTTGTTAAGAAAACATTTTGATTTGGTTATTGAAGAAATTGTATTTTACTTATTGTCATTACTCAACTATTAGCAACTTTTAATAGTCTTGGCAACATGTTGCTAAGAAATATTTTGCCGAAATAAAGGTTTAAAACATGATTTAGATAAAACATTTAGTTTTTTTTACAATCATAAGAATAATTTAAACAAATCGTCTTACACTAAATGGAATCTACATGTTTATTGAAAAATTAAGCTGTTAAGGCAACATGTTGCTAAGAAAGTTTTTGGAAAAAACTAAGATTTATGTAAAACTTATTGTTATTTTATCAATATAACAATAATTTAAAGAAATTATGTTGTTACTAGATGGCAGCCACATGTTGCTGGCAACATTAGCTAATCTTGGCAACATGTTGCTAAGGAAATTTTTACAAATCAAAAATTTAACTCATAATTACCGTAAAAAAACACATTTATACTTTATTTATATATTTTATTTCAGCAACATGTTGCTGGCAACATTTATAAACATTTTAATTATTCATCTTTATGACACTTTAATAAAACTTTCATATTTCTTCTTTTATTTTTAGGTAAATTTTGAACAATTGCTGTAAAATTCTTTAAAAGAAATTCACACCAAGACCAGGTATCTAAAGTAGAAGAATTTAACTTGTTTTTTTTTAAGACTTTTTGTCACCTTAATTAAAGTTCTATTCAAAGTTAGTTATTGTTTTTTCCTTTCAACACGTGTTCTGTTTTAAAACCAAATAATAACATTTTACAGCTAAAGTTTATTGACTTTAAAACGTTTATGATTATTTTGTTATTTTTATTTCTTCTTTTAAACAAAAGCCTTTCCTTAACAACATAAATATTTAAAAATTAACTTAAAAAAGAAGAAGTTTAAGAAAATTAATGTTTATTTTTCATTAGCATAACAATTCACTCCCAGACTTCTCTACTGTATTATGACAGTATTGTAAAAACAACAACATTTTTTTTTGACACAATGAACGTTAAAATATAAATAAACTGTTACTAAAATTGTAAACAATAAAATAAGGAATTTAACAAAAATATATATAAATAATAATAATAATAATAATAATATTTCACCCTAAAAATAAACAGTAAATTTATTAAAAGCAATTAAAGTTTATTTGTTTAAAATAATATTTCATAATAATATAAATAAAGTCTTATCTATGGGGTTTATTTTAATTAAAAAAAATGATTAATTATAATATAATTAATATTATTAAAAATAAAAAATTTTTATAAATAGAAATTTTTATTGATTTGAATATTTTTCTTTTCTTTTGAATATAAAAATTGTGGTTTAAATAATTAAAGAACTTTGACCTTGAAATATATTGACTTAACATTTCAAACCCGATTTAACTAGAACTGAACTTGAACTGAATTAAAACTGAACTTGAACTAGAACTGAACTAGAACTGAACTAGAACTGAACTAGAACTGAACTAGAACTAGAACTGAACTAGAACTGAACTAGAACTGAACAGAACTGAACGAGAACTGAACAGAGTGAACTAGAACTGAACTAGAACTGAACTATAACTGACCGAGAACTGAACTAGAACTGAACTAGAACTGAACTAGAAGTGAACTAAACTGACTAGAACTGAACTAAACTGAACTGAACGGACTAGAACTGACCTAGAACTGACTAGAACTGAACTAGAACTGAACTAGAACTGAACTAAACTGAACTAAGAACGAAACTAGAACTGAACTGAGAACTGAACTAGACGACTAGACTGACTAGAACTGAACTATAACTGAACTAGAACGGAACTAGAACTGAACAGAACTGAACTAAACTGAACTAGAACTGAACTAGAACTAGAACTGAACTAGAACTGAACTAGAACTGAACTAGAACTGAACTAGAACTGAAACTAGAACTGAACTAGAACTGAACTAAACTGCTGAACTAGAACTGAACTAGAACTGAACTAGAACTGAACTAGAACTGAACTAGAACTGAACTAGAACTGAACTAGAACTGAACTAGAACTGAAGTAGAACTGAAGTAGAACTGAAGTAGAACTGAAGTAAGTAGAACTGAACTAGAACTGAACTGAACTTGAACTGAACTAGAACTGAACTAGAACTGAACTAGAACTGAACTAGAACTGAAAGAACTAGAACTGAACTGAACTAGAACTGAACTAGAACTGAACTAGAACTGAACTAGAACTGAACTAGAACTGAACTAGAACTGAACTAGAACTGAACTAGAACTGAACTAGAACTGAACTAGAACTGAACTAGAAAGAACTAGAGAACTAGAACTGAACTAGAACTGAACTAGAACTGAACTAGAACTGAACTGAACTAGACTGAACTAGAACTGAACTAGAAACTGAACTGAACTGAACTAGAACTGACTAGAACTGAACTAGAACTGAACTAGAACTGAACTAGAACTGAACTAGAACTGAACTAGAACTGAACTAGAACTGAACTAGAACTGAACTAGAACTGACTAGAACTGAACTAGAACTGAACTAGGAACCTGAACTAGAACTGAACAAGAACTGAACTAGAACTGAACTAGAACTGAACTAGAACTGAACTAGAACTGAACTAGACTGAACTAAAGCTGAACTAGAACTGAACTAGAAGCTGACTATGAACTGAACTAAACTGAACTAGAACTGAACTAGAACTGAAGTAGACTGAAGTAGAACTGAAGTAGAACTGAACTAGAACTGAACTGAACTTGGGAACTGAACTAGAACTGAACTAGAACTGAACTAGAACTGAACTGACTACTAGAACTGAACTAGAACTGAACTAGAACTGAACTAGAACTGAACTAGAACTGAACTAGAACTGAACTAGAACTGAACTAGAACTGAACTAGAACTGAACTAGAACTGAACTAGAACTGAACTAGAACTGAACTAGAACTGAACTAGAACTGAACTAGAACTGAACTAGAACTGAACTAGAACTGAACTAGAACTGAACTAGAACTGAACTAGAACTGAACTAGAACTGAACTAGAACTGAACTAGAACTGAACTAGAACTGAACTAGAACTGAACTAGAACTGAACTAGAACTGAACTAGAACTGAACTAGAACTGAACTAGAACTGAACTAGAACTGAACTAAAACTGAACTAGAACTGAACTAGAACTGAACAAGAACTGAACTAGAATTGAACTAGAACTGAAATAGGAAAGTTATTGGTAAACTTTTTTACTAAATCGATTTTATAATTTTATACTCAAAAACCTCACCTTTTAGACACCTATTTTCGCACTCCCAAAATTATTTTCCTATCACCCCATCTATTGACTTTTAACATTATTAACCACACATTAAGACTACAACTGATAACATTAACAAACACTCAAATATTTCAACAAATACTTAAATAAAATACTTTTAAGAATTTCTTGAACATTTTCCCAGAAATTTTTAACAATATTTATTTATTTATTAGACTGTTACAACAAGCCTTATTTCCCTAAATATGTAAAACTTCATAAAAACACTCTTCTCCTCAACTCTTTACTTCCCAGAAATTTCTATGCGTGAAAATAAAATTATCTTTCAAATAAAATTGTATTTCCGTTGGAACTTGAAAAAATGGGGAAAAAGATGGTTTGTTCGTAAAGTATCTACTCTAGTATTTGTTGTGTTAATTTTCCTAATAATGTGTGGTATTTGGCAGCTTCACATGGAATGCTGCCGCAGAGGAATAAAAAAAAGAACTTTTTAAAGAAAACCTTGAAATGAAAAGGGTACATACACTTGCAAGAGGGGGATAAAAAATTAAAAGAAAACACTTGAGGTTTTGAGACGTGAATATATTAAAATTTAAATAGAAAGGAGAATAAAAGGTTTCTTTTTGCTTAAGAATTGTTTAAAGCTTTTGTGTAATATTAAAGTTTTAGCTTTAAGTAATCTAAAAGTACTTTTTTGATTATTGAAAGAAACCAACAAGAATTAGATTTTATTGTTTTTTTAATGGTGAAAAAAGTACTTTTTGTTATTAAAAAGTACCAACTAGAAGGGAAATTATTAGAGCTGTAGATTCCTCTTCTAGATTTTGTCTTGAGAGAACATTTTTATATCGAATAGTACTAATTGATCAGTTGCAAATCTGATAATCCACCAAGGTACTTTAAAGTACCCAAAAACGTACCTCAATTACTTAAAAGTACCAATTAATATCTAAAATTGAAGTCACATAAAGATTTCAGCATTCAAATTGTCTCCCTTTTATAACTTTTAAATCATTTATTAAAAGTTTCTTTTGACTGGCAAATTATTATCCATATTATTTAATCTAAACGACTCAATTTTCTATTAAAAGTGTAATAAAAGTGTTTAAATCGTACAACAGCTAAAACTAGAAAAAAATTTCCCACGCGTCATGTCAGGTTGTTGGTTTTTTGCCACTGAATGGGAAAAATGGGGAGAAATAAAAACTAGAGAAAAAAGGAAAAAATCCAAGGGTTCCACTTTACTCTTTTCACGGTCTTTTTACAAAGAAAAACAACAAGAATATAAAAGATTTTGTTTAAACTTAAGCACAGTGGGGTCGTTTCAAAAAAACCGTCAAAAGAAACGGTTTAATTAGAATAATTGCTAACAGAACCCTCTGTTATTTCTCTGCCACAGCCCACTGTTCCTAAGTTCTTAAGAACCCTCTTCATCATTGGCATCATAAAAAAAAGAAAGAATTGCTGCTGTCTATGTATAGTTGGTGGTGTGGCACAAGGTCTTTTCTTCTTTTTTTTTTTTGTTATTCTTCTAAATAAATGAGTACTCAAATATTCATGTATACAAGAACAAGTGTAGGTATGTCTGGTGAAGAGTAATAGCCAACCATCATCAACAACATCATACTTCTTTAAACTTCTGTAGTACTTGTCCAACATAAAGTGTTAAACACCAGTAGTTGTAATTTTTCAAAAAAAAAAAAAAAAAAAATAAAAAATAAAAAACAACAACAATTTCTTACTAATCATAAAAAAACCGCGCAACAACAAACAACAACAGCTACTTGAAGTGGAGTTCTTAGGAATCAACACCACCACCAACCACTACAACAGCAAGAACAACCAACAATAACTCAAATCAAACAAACCTATGTTAATTTCTGATCTTGAAGAAAACAAAGTCTGCTTTTTAGTGTTTTGATGAAAGTTTCAAGATGTTAAAGAAAACAAGATAAAAATAAACAAGAAATGGTTTTTAAGAAGTTATCAAACTAAATTTCAATGAAAAATATATTATTTTCTGCGTTATTACATAAATTT
>NW_023998198.1:2500-9198 GCF_015586225.1 Lucilia sericata | reverse complement strand
TCGTATCCGGTAAATATAGAATGTACTTGGTATGTTATGGCTAGTGAGGGTAATAGTATTGGTTTGACATTCGAATCAATGGATCTGGAAGATTCAGATAATTGTAACAATGATTATGTGGAAATTAGAGATGGTAGTAATTTTAGACGTTTATTGGGTTTACATTGTGGCAAACAAATTCCGGCGGCGGTGGAAAAAGCTCAGACGTTGACGGTAACATTTAGTAGTAACGATGATATAGTGGGAGAAGGTTTCATAGCCACGTATTATTACGGTAAGAAAAAATTAATAAAATTGTGATAACAATTATTTATTCCATAAATCTGGTATTCCCTGTAGTTAAACATAACGAGATAAATGGCACTAGTGGAGTGGTCGAATCGCCTGCCTACCCAGCCAAGTTCCATAGCGACGACTTATATAGCTGGCGTATTACTGTGGATAAAAACTATGTTGTTTTGCTGTCTATTAAACATATTGTGGATACAGATATACCATATATTAAAGTAAGTTTCGAGAACTAATAAATCAGACAGCGTGGTTAATTTGTCTTAATTTTTATAGTTCTATGATGGTTATTCCGATATTGGAGCACCAATAGATTATGCCAATACCCATATTGTACGCTCAAATACCAATATTTTATATTTCACCGCCACACGTGGTCCATTCCAATTCGAATGGGAGCAATTATCCAAAGAAGTGGTGCGTAACAATCAGACTGCTGAACGAATGTCTGAACTTTGTGGCAATCAAAATTTGCGTATCAACTCCTCCACCCTATTCTTTAGTTCACCTGGTTATCCGCATGGTTATGACTCAAATTTACAATGTTCATGGACTATTATATCCAACGATCCCGCTATGCATACCGAAATATTCTTTTTAAAAGTTGATCTAGAGGAATTCGATGAATGCTTTGCCGACTATGTTAAAGTTTCCAAGAGTACTGATCTGCAAAACTGGCAACAGTTAGAGAAAATGTGCAAAAAGACTTCCGATAAAATAATGAGGTACCAAGGAAATCCCTATTTGAAAGTAGAATTTGTAACCGATGCTGGGGTCAATAAGACCGGATTTTCTTCTCTCATATCAACTAAATGTGGTTCGGAACTAACGGAGAGAAGAGGCTTTGTTAATATAACCGAATTAAAGGGCAATGGCGTTAGTTTTCAACAGGATTGTATTTGGACCATTAGAGTCAGACAGGGTAGACGTATACGTCTAACATTTCCCGATTTTTGGTTACGTACCCCCAATACGGATGGCAATTGTAAAACATACTTTTTAGTACGCAATGGCATTGCCGAGGATTCACCATTTTTAGGCAAAGGAAAGTACTGTGACAATGATATAACTGACATTCTGGAAACCTCCTCAAATCGGGCTTATATTAAATTTTCACGCAGCGGTTATCCGGCATTCAGAGCTTCCTTCCATTATGAAGAAATAAGTCCAGAATGTTCCAAAGAGATTGTTCTTAAGGACGACTTTAAATGGGATCGTATACAAACCATTACAACTCCCAACTATCCCAATATACCCAATCCACATTCGGAATGTATTTGGAAAATTATAGCTCCCTTACATAAGACCATAACTTTGGACTTCTTTGGTGATTACGATTTGATACCCGTCAATTCGGACTCTAAACTATGTGAACTGGAATATGTTCAGGTTAACGATGGCGGCACAGAAATGGCGCCAGTTATAGGCAAATATTGTGGTACCACTAAACCAAATAGCATACGCTCAACGGGCAACATATTGAGAGTGCTTTATTTCACGGATGTTTCAGAACCTCATAAGGGCTTTAAGGCCAATGTTAGTATCAGTCGTTGTGGGGGTTCTTATTATGACTCGGAAGGCGTCATAACTGCTCCTTTGTTGCAACTCAAACCCAATGAAAAGGAATTGGAATGTATATATACACTAGAAATGCCTTTGGGTTCTACTATTAATATAAGCGTAGATAGAATAAATTTCCCCGAACCCTATGGAGGTCCAAACTCGGACTGTAAACAGGAAACCCATTTGGAACTGCAGGAAATTGATGCTTTCTCCACGGACACAGAAAATATAACCGATACCTTGCTCTTGTGTGGTTCAACTCCCAATCGCTATATTGTAGAAACCAATAAACTAAGAATAGTTTTGCGTATCAAAGATGGCGTTTATAATACCGACAGTTTTCAGATCAGCTACTCGGCTATAGGAGATAGATGTGGCGAAACAATAGTGGGAATGCGTGGAATATTACAAACTCCCAATTATCCTAAAGGTACAGGTGCACCTATACACTGTACATGGCATTTAAAAGCTCCCAAGGGTAGACGTATTAAGGTAGAATTCCTGGACTTTGATATGGACAGCGGACAAACGGCGGGACGAGTCTATCGCCGTTTAACGTTCAGTAACGATCCTAAACTATCATCCATCATCGAACGTGTAACAGATACAGTACCAGCTGTCATTTACTCCACCGATAATACCATGACTATAGATGCTCTCATGTTGTCGTTCTACAAGAATCGTGGTTTCAAATTGAAATTCTCAGCCGATGAGTATTCTACCCATTGTCGCAATTTCCTCTGGTTCAATGATGAAAGCATAATGGCTACTCCACAGACCTTGAGATTCCGAAGGGATGATAGTGAAAAATCAATGTATTGTTCCTACGATCTTAAACCCCGATTCAATCGCACCCTGTCCGTACAAATTGTAAAAGTAGAAAACTACAATATAACACAGCAATGGTTCGTATATGGCTGCCAATACTCTTCGGCTGTACAATTATATGCCGCAGAAGAGCGCATCTTACCCATGCTAATGTGTCATAATGAAACCCAACCCTCATTTAGACTACCCTATCCCAGTAAAATGGTTATAAATGGTCATAGACGTAATGGTCTACGTGCCCTAGAACTGCAGTTGACCTCTTATAAATGCGGTGGAGTGTGGCCTATGAGGTTTTACGATGATTTTGTAATTACCCAGCCGGATATGCAAAATCATACGGGTCATTTAGAATGTGCCTGGGCTGTATGGGGCCATTATAGTTACAATCAAGATGAACCACCTGCATTTTCAGATATTATGGAAGGTATACAAGTAGATGTAGGTCTGACCACTGACTTTAAGGGTAAATGTGAAGAGGAATACTTGATGGTGTACAATGGACCCAATCAGAACTCACCGCATTTAGGACGTTATTGTGAGCAATCTACCATTACTAATTTGGTAGCCACTGGTGGTATATATGTAGAGTTCATAACCCAAAACTATAATGCACTATCTGTGTTTAACTTAACGGTTCATGAGGGCAGTGGTTGTGGTGGTGTTCTAAAGTATCCCTACCGGCAAATCCTGTTCGATTATCAATATAAAAACAATGTTGAATGTATATGGGAATTAGCCACAGAACCTGGTTTCCATTTGGCCGTTACTTTTGAAAATACATTCTTTATTGAAGCGTCAACTAACTGCACCAAGGATTATTTAAAAATCCAACAGAAATCATTACAGGGAGAATGGGAAGATATTGCCAAATTATGTGGACGTGAACCACCGCAAGCTGTTAATACAACAACCGAAGAAATGCGTATAATTTTCCGTTCCGATGAAGATGGTGTGGGTAGTGGTTTTAATATGAAATTTGAGCGTAATTGTGGTGGTATACTTTATGCCACGGATACCATGCAACAATTAAAATCACCCAATTATCCATCCGAGTATCCGGCAAATCTAGTGTGTAACTACACCATTGTACCATCGCCCACGATAAGTAAAACAGAATCGGATAGTTTGTACTTACGCTTTATAGAGTTTACAGTAGAAGACTCTCCCCTGCAGACCTGTATATTTGATAATGTCACCATTAATACGCTCGACAATCAAATCAGGTGGTGTCCAATACCTTGTGTGGCAGAAAAACAAATTACGAGATTAGATCCAAAAAAACTATAACAATTATCTTTAAGACCGATGGCAGTTATGGTCGTAAAGGTTTTCTCATGGAATATGGCCATAATAAATGTGGAGCCGTCATTACCAATTCGACGATAATAGAGTCACCCAAAGATTCTTCCACCCAAATGTATCCGCATAACAGTATATGCTCTTGGCAATTGCAAGCTCCAGAAAATTACAAAATTATCATTAAATTTGAATATATTGACTTTGAGTCTCAGGGTATGTGTACCTATGATGCTGTGGAAGTATACAAGGGTCTTAATACCGTAGAGGATCAACGTTTGGTTCAATTGTGTGGCAACATAACGGAGCAGAAAGAAATAATTAATATAGCACAGAATACCGCTCTAATACGTTCCTTTGCCGATGATCGCGATGCCTCTAAAGGTTTTAAGGCCTTAGTGAAATTTGTACCCAATTGTGATAATCGCATACACTTGGAGTCTTCTAATTCCTCTTATGAATTTACCCGTTTCTCTGGACAATATGCCAATAACTTGGATTGTTCTTGGTTATTTACCACCTCTCCCGATCGCCAGCTTAGATTGGAGTTTAGCAGTTTCCATGTGGAAAATTCCTCTAATTGTTTAGATGACTATTTGGATGTACGAGACGGTTCAGGTTTATTTGCCGATCAAATTGGCCAATTTTGTGGTCACGATTTGCCCAGTCCCTTAGTTTCTTCCAAATCTACTCTACTAATGAGATTTGTAACTGATGCAAAGGAAACTAGCAGTGGTTTTGTGGCCACCATTAGATCGGTGCCCAAGATATGTGGTCGTCAGAACTTGGATTTGACAACACAAAAGGTAGGAGATTTTTGTTATTTTTTATGTTTGAAAGTTGTAAATATAAATATTGTTTCCTTTTGCAGTCGGTTACCCTACTTTCACCTGATGATGGTTCTGGAAAATATCCCAATAACATCAATTGTATTTGGAAAATAAAAAGTGACAATAACATTCATTTACATTTTGAGAAACTTGATATTGATGGCCCCGATGCGAATGGATCCTGTTCTACGGATTATATTAAAATTATTAATAGTGATGTAAGTTTTGTAAAATAGAGGGTGAGGGGATCTGAAATTAGTTAGTTAGTTAGTTTAGTTAGTTAGTTAGTTAGTTAGTTAGTTAGTAGTTAGTTAGTTAGTTAGTTAGTTAGTTAGTTAGTTAGTTAGTTAGTTAGTTAGTAGTTAGTTAGTTAGTTAGTTAGTTAGTTAGTTAGTTAGTTAGTTAGTTAGTTAGTTAGTTAGTTAGTTAGTTAGTTAGTTAGTCTTAGTCGTTAGTAGTTAGTTAGTTAGTGTTATGTTTAGTTAGTGTTAGTTAGTAGTTAGTAGTTAGTGTAGTTAGTAGTAGTTAGTTAGTTAGTATTAGTTAGTTAGTTCGTTAGTTAGTAGTTAGTAGTTAGTTAGTTCGTTCGTTAGTTAGTTAGTTAGTTGTAGTTAGTAGTTAGTTAGTTAGTAGTTAGTTAGTATAGTAGTTAGTTAGTTAGTCGTTAGTTAGTTAGTTAGTTGTTAGTGTTAGTTAGTTAGTAGTAGTTAGTTAGTAGTAGTTAGTTAGTTAGTTAGTTATTCGTAGTAGTTAGTTAGTTTAGTTGTTAGTAGTTAGTTAGTTAGTTGTTGCGTTAGTTAGTTTTAGTTAGTTAGTTATTTAGTTAGTATTAGTTAGTTAGTTAGTAGTTAGTTAGTTAGTTAGTTAGTAGTTAGTTAGTTAGTTTAGTTAGTAGTTAGTTAGTTAGTTAGTTAGTTAGTAGTTAGTAGTTAGTTAGTTAGTTAGTAGTTAGTTAGTTAGTTAGTTAGTTAGTTAGTTAGTAGTTAGTTAGTTAGTTAGTAGTTAGTTAGTAGTTAGTTAGTTAGTTAGTAGTTAGTTAGTTAGTTAGTTAGTTAGTTAGTTAGTTAGTTAGTTAGTTAGTTAGTTAGTTAGTTAGTTAGTTAGTAGTTAGTTAGTTAGTTAGTTAGTTAGTAGTTAGTTAGTTAGTTAGTTAGTTAGTTAGTTAGTTAGTTAGTAGTTAGTTAGTAGTTAGTTAGTTAGTTAGTTAGTTAGTTTAGTTAGTTAGTTAGTTAGTTAGTTAGTTAGTTAGTTAGTTAGTTAGTTAGTTAGTTAGTTAGTAGTTAGTTAGTTAGTAGTTAGTTAGTAGTTAGTTAGTTAGTTAGTTAGTTAGTTAGTTAGTTAGTTAGTTAGTTAGTAGTTAGTTAGTTAGTTAGTTAGTTAGTTAGTTAGTTAGTTAGTAGTAGTTTAGTTAGTTAGTTAGTTAGTTAGTTAGTTAGTTAGTTAGTTAGTTAGTTAGTTAGTAGTAGTAGTTAGTTAGTTAGTTAGTTAGTTAGTAGTTAGTTAGTTAGTTAGTTAGTTAGTTAGTAGTTAGTTAGTAGTAGTTAGTTAGTTAGTTAGTTAGTTAGTTAGTTAGTTAGTTAGTAGTTAGTTAGTAGTTAGTTAGTTAGTTAGTAGTTAGTTAGTTAGTTAGTTAGTTAGTTAGTTAGTTAGTTAGTTAGTTAGTTAGTTAGTTAGTTAGTAGTTAGTTAGTTAGTTAGTTAGTTAGTAGTTAGTTAGTTAGTTAGTTAGTAGTTAGTTAGTTAGTAGTTAGTTAGTTAGTTAGTTAGTTAGTTAGTTAGTTAGTAGTTAGTTAGTTAGTTAGTTAGTAGTTAGTTAGGGAGGGAGGGAGGGAGGGAGTGAGGGAGGAGGGAGGGAGGGAGGGAGGGAGGGAGGGGGAGGGAGTGAGGGAGGGAG
>NW_023998197.1:0-9070 GCF_015586225.1 Lucilia sericata | reverse complement strand
CGACCGGAAATTAAAATGGAGACACCACATAGAGAAAAGGATCGACAAGGCACATCGGTGCTGGGGCGATATGTATTAGAACTGTAGGCATGAAATCAGGCCTTAGTCCTACTATGACAAATTGACTTTATAAAATTAGACCAATTCTAGCTTATGCTTTAATAATCTGGTGAACTGCCTTCGACAAAAAGTGCAATATCAAAGTACTACAAGGACTTCAGCGTATATGCTGCTTGGGTATAAGTGGTACCATTTGTACTACTTCAATCAAAGCTCTGGAAACGTTGCTAGATATTCCACCCATTGAAACATATTTAAGATATGAGGCGGGGCTGACAGCCGAATGGCTCTGGCCAAAAGCGGTTATAGGACACGTCATCAATGTAAACTGGACACATTGGAAGGTTATACACAGTCATCGGACGTGCCAGACACAGAATATGTCGGAAACTTTTAAACGCTGATCCCAGATAGAATGTCTTGGTCAAGAGAAAAACTATAGCAAACACCAGTAGGAATCCGTTGTTACACGGATGGCTCTAAATTGAGGTGTAAAGTGGTCCTGCAATTCTATATTGAAGACCCAGAAACTGAAATATTCCACCGTTTACCTAATCATAAGACAAGCTACCAGGCAGAAGGTCCGAGCAATAACGGAATGTGTAAATTGGATTAGAATAAATTTGACGCTTACAGCTCTTAATATATTCACAGACAGCCAGAAAGCAATTAGGGCAATATCAGGTGATAGAATTAAATCTAAGGCCGTATTAGATTGTAAGAAAGCTTTAACTGAATACTCTCCCAGAGGTAAGATTTGCATCATATGGGTACCAGGCCACTCGGCTGCAGTCGGCAACGAAAGGGCGAATTTATTTCTATAGAAAATTTTCGAAATTTTCTCTTTTGTATAGAAAATTTTCGAAATTTTCTCTTTTGTATAGAAAATACTTGAAGTTTTCTTTAGAAAATTTTCGAAATGTTCACTTTTCTATTGAAAATTTTCGAAATGTTCTCTTTTCTATAGAAAATTTTCGAAGTTTACACTTTTCTTTAGAAAATTTTCGAAATTTTCCCTTTTCTATAGAAAACTTTCGAAATTTTCACTTTCCTATAGAAAATTTTCGAAATTTCCTTTTATCTATAGAAAATTATCGAAATTTTCTTAAGAAAATTTTCGAAATTTTCACCTTTCTATAGAAAATTTCGAAACTTTCACTTTTCTATAGAAAATTTTCGAAATTTTCACTTTTCTATAGAAAATTTTCAAAATTTTCACTTTTCTATAGAAGATTTTCGAAATTTTCAATTTTCTATAGAAGATTTTCGAAATTTCATCTTTTTCTATAGAAAATTTTCGAAATTTCATCTTTTCTATAGAAAATTATCGAAATTTTTTTTCGAAATTTTTTCAAAATGTTCATTTTTCTATAGAAAATTTGGAAACTTTCACTTTTCAAAATTCAAATTTTCGAAATTTCCTCTCTTTCCATAAAAAAAATCACTTTTCTATAGAAAATTTTCGAAATTTTCAGTTTCCTATAGAAAATTTTCACTTTTCTATAGAAAATTTTCGAAATTTTAACTTTTTGAAATTCAAATATACGAAATTTTCACTTTTTTCGAAAATTAATTTTAAGTTTTAAAAAAATGATGGGAGCAACACTTAAAAATCTACATATTTTTAAAGTGTCACAGTTTCGATTCGTTATTACATTTTGCAAAATAATTTATTACTTTTTATAAAAAGAAAGTGCATGTGTATAAACTACAATCATATTTTATATTTAAATAAAAGGTGTTTCAATGATTAAGCAAATTAAATGTAAAACATACTTATTTAGTGGCGACAAAACCATTCCACCACTTCTTGTATTTTAGCACAATTTAGGTTAGTAGTTGTAGTTTTTATTGTGAATGAGATGTAGTTTTTTTTTTTAATTTAATTTTATTAATGAATGCGAATTACATAGAAAAAAAAAAAAGAATTTACATGAAAAGTGTTGATTAAAACGTGACGGTGGTGTTCATTTTATTTTGTTGCGTTACGTTACAATTAAAGTGACAAATTACACAGCGAGAAATAAATGAAATTTACAATGAAGAAGAAGACGGAAAGAAAAAAGAAAATTAAATGAAAATTTTAAATAATGTTAGTTAAAGAGTTTAGTATAAGTGATAAAAATGGTGAATTTAAAAGTGACGGAATACTAAGAGAAATAATAAAATTCAAAACGATTAGGACCGTTCTGTACATGATACTTTCCAATCTTAACTTATTTTATTAAAAGTTTAAATTTTTTTTAAAGAATTAAATAATTTAGTTTGAAAATTTTCTTAAACTTTATGAATAGAGTTTTTAAATAACATATTTTTCTTTTGCAAATGATAATTAAAATTAGTTCTTTTATTCCATTACTTTTTTTTCGTAATTGAAGTTTATTTTCACAAACTTTTTATTTAGTTTATAAAAAAATTTCTCTTATTTTTTTATATTTCATATATAGAAGAGTGTTTATTTTAATGAGCTTCCGTTGGAAAGTTATCATTCAATGGCGTTAAGTTTTTTTTTTACCTTGTAAGAAAAACATAGTATTTATAAAAATTTATTTACACAAATTATGTTAGTTTTGTTTCAAAGTTAGTTTTATTTGTTGATATTTACAATAAAGCAACATAAAATAATTAGGGGTATTCACAGTTATAACCTTTGAACTTTAGAAACAAGATGCATATTATGTCAACTGCCTAAAAGTAGGCAACATGTTCTTAATAGAAAATTTTTAAAATTTTCTCTTTTTTCTTTTAATATTTAAGAAAATTTTAGACGATTTTTTCACACTATTTGCACTTCATTACGGAAGTCCAAACACGGGAAAGGATACAACCATATTAAACTTTGACCGATTCCTTACTGTGGATTCTTGGGAATTGTCCGATGAGTGAAATTGTAGTTGTTGTTGATTTCAATGTACACAACTCATCTTGGTTTCGCCATTCAATTCACATAACTCCAGAAGCCCAATATGTTGAGTTATTTGCCGCGCACAACCACCTTGCGCAAGTAGTGAATGATCCAACACTTATTGCATGTGTTGAAGGGCAAAAAAATAATACCCTCAACCTTTTTCTCACTTCACATCCTGATAAGTATAAAGTGGATATTGTTGCACCTCTAGGAAATTCGGATCACTGCACCATCTACGCCTCCCTGATCAACGTAATGTTTCAAAAACAAAGCTGGGCTCAGCTCAACGAATTCTATCGGCAATTCAATTGGAAACTTGGTCAATGCCATGATTGTGCTGGGAATAAGAACATTCATTCCATCAAAAAAATCGTCAAAATGCAATCAGAACCAGAGAGGAAGCATTCAGAATTTGGCGTAATAACAAAAACGTTCAAACTGATAAGCTACGCAAAAAGGCGTGGTCTTCGTGTGCCAGAGTGCTAAGAGGCCAAAAAGCTCTACACAAGCAACGCCTTTGCACCAAAGTTCTTGCTGCTCCTAGGGGCAGCCTTTTGGTCGTTCGTAAAAAGTGTAAAGGATAATACTAGTTCTTCAATTCCTATGATTTTCAGGAACGACCCAGTTGATAAAGCTAACCTTTTAGCTGAGTTATTCGCAAGCAATTCTTGCTTTCCGGAAAGCGATCAACCACAGCCCGCTCTCGAAAGGGTATCTGTAACTATGCCAAATATTTATTTTCGAGTGCGTGCCATTAAAAGGGTTTTAACACATCTCAACAGAAACTAGACTCCTAGATCAGATGACATACCGGCACTGGTCTTAAAGCAGTTCTCTTCGATGCTAGCTCGTCCATTAGCTAATCTTTTTAGCATTCTATACTATGTCGGCAAATTTCCTATCCTATTACTTATCTTCATAAATGACCTTCTATGTCAAACTTCCAACTCTATATACCAATGACAGCAATATCTGTCATTCTTATTCATTCAATTAAAGGCCAAGCTCTCTACAGATTGGGGCATTGAATGAGAAACATGAATGAATCGTTTAATCACGATTAGATAAAAATATCTGAATGGGGTCGTGTTAAGAGATTCGATTTTAACGCAAGACATTTGAAAATGTCTGTTTTATAGAAAGTTTTCTAAACAGTTTTCAAAAAAAAAAAAAAAAAAAGAAAAACTTTGTAGAAAATTTTCATAATTTTTCTTAGTCCCAACTTCCCTTGAATGGTGGACTTTAACTAAGAAGAAATTTGTTGTAGATCAGCTATACAAAGTTCAGCATATATTGAGATAACAGGTGCTCTACGAACTAGTCCTTCAGAAGCTCTGAACACTAAATTGCACATCCTACCTATAGATCATCCGCAAGAACATATGGATACGCTAAGATTTTAAGCCAATTACCTCTAAACTTGAACCAACTACCCGATTATATTACCCCACACACGCATTTTGATAGAGTTTTCAAAGTCAGAGTTCCTTCCAGTAGCGAGTGGTGTAGGGGTAACCTATCGTTAGCGATTATACCACTAGAATCTTTACAGATGGTTCTAATATGAACTGTGGTGCTGGTTCTGGTGTCTTCTGTGAGGAAGTGTCTTCCCAACAACTGTTGGTTTTTTCGGGCTGAAATATTCGCGATAATGTCAGCTTGTCAGGGTACTACATGACCTCAATATTCGAGGCAACATAGGCATTTTTGTCTATAGTCAAGCGGCAATTCTCTCACTAAATTTTTATACCACCACTATTAGACAATGCAAGAAAGATCTGTCAAGGCTGGGGCGCCTGTTTGACATTACCCTTGTTTGGGTCACTGCGCATAGGAACTATTATGGAAATGAAGAGACAGAAGAGCTTGCCAGAACGTTACCTGCTCTTGATATCTCCAGCGCCGTTCCAGTAGCAACTCCGTTAGGCTCTACCAAGAGTAGTATTATAGATTCTATCTTCAAAAGGCTGAAAATAGTTGAATAACCTAGACACATATAAAGGGGTCAAGATATTGTGACCCTCCTTTAATGAGAAACGCACAAGACTCCTTATAAACCAAAGTATATGGGATATATCGAGATTGATAGCAGTAATAACAGGATACTGGCTGCCAGGCAGACATGCAAGTCGTCTTGGGCTAACCTTCAATGAACACTTGACTGCCCTGCACTATCCGTTAAAAGAAACCGCTGTCTTGGCAGTTACTTCATATCTAACCTTGGTGAGATATCTGGATCAGAGATTTCTCACTGCTACAGGCTGGATCTAATATCATACAACACTACATCTGACGAGTGCAGTGGTCCGGTCAACACGGAGTCTTTTCGACTATACTTGACTGTTCGAGCGCTGTAAACTACCACGTTATCCAACCATAAAGAATCTTTGAAAATAAATTTTTTTTTGAGAATTTTCCGAAAAAATCTTTAAAAAATTAAAAAAATTTAACGTAGAATTTTCGAGTAGTAACCTAAAAGTATGCAGCATTTTCTTACCATTTCCTAAAAGGAACTGTGATTACCCCTTTTTATTTAATATAAAGTTTATGTATATCATGGTGATATTTATTTTAAACATAAAACAAAATAAAATAGCATTAGTCGTGGTTTTTGTTAACATTAATAAGCAAAATTTGTTTAACGTTTTGTTTGAAAATGAAATGATTAGTAATGTTACCTTAACATTTAAAACAAAAAGAAATGTAAAAACAAATAAAGAAAACTTATTAACACTTTTCTAAAATAACACAAGAATTTGTATAATCTTTTTGTTTTTTTTTTTTTTTTTAAGAATGATTAATGAAAATGTAAAATGATTTGTTAAGAGAATAAATAATTTATTTTAATTTATACCTGGGGGCATTGTTTCCATCATCATGATGTTGGGATTTTTTTTGTTCTTAATATTTGGCTGTTGTTAAATTTTTGGTTAATTTTTTTTTTTTTTTGTAACAAAAAAATAAACTTTTTGTTTCGTTGATAATCAGGGGGGTTACAAATGGGTTCCTTTTTTAAGTTTCGTGTTGTAGTTTAATTGTGAAAAATTAAAAACTCTTTTTTTTTCTTTGGTTATAAAATGTTGTAAAAAAGATGATTAGATGTTTGTTTTTGATAATTTTTATAAATTTCTATATTATTTTTATATTTCTTAATATTTTTTTTTTTTAATTTTCTATTAAGTACTTTTGCAGTATTTTGGTGAATGTCGTTTAAATGCCTTTTTTTAGAATTTTAGTTTTTTTCTTAGCGACAATTCTGTTGTGCTGTTCTTTTTTTTTCTGTTTTTTAAATATTTAATAAAAACTTATTTTCTTTGTTTTTTTCTTGCTATAGAGTATAATTGACTTTAAAGTTTCGTTTAGTGTTTTTGCTCGAGTTTTTTTCTTTTTTAGAATTTTCTTTAAATATTTTTAACGTTGCTTTAAATTAACATAATCTGCGCAATAATTATGGTTAATATTTGTTATGATTAAATATTTTATAAGTTTAAATATAATATTTTGTTGTTGTGGTGATTGTGATATTTGGAGGGTGGGTGAAGAAAACATCCAGAAAAGAAAAATAAACACAACATAAATTAATATATATTTATATAAATATTTTAGAGCCTAAAAATATGTTTATAGGATAATAACCCAGCCAACATTTTTATTATATTTATTATTTAAATCAAAATAATAGTTATTTTTTCAATGTTTGCTGGATTATGTTTGTTTAAGGTTTAATAACAAAAACTACAAATGAAAAACAGGGATTTTCTTAATAATTTACTTAGTTTTCAAATTAAACAAAAATATTTGTAATTAACATAAAAAGTGTAAAAATTAATCTAATTTTCTGCATATAAAAGGCCAATTATGTTGTTGTGTATTTTAAAGTGTAAATAAATACTGTAAATATTATCAATATTTTTTTTATACAGTAGATTTCAACCGATATTTTGTCTAAATTTTTACTATAAATGGTAATGCTGTCTTTGACAGCTAATACATGAGTTTGAGCAAAATTTTGTACCAAAATTTGTACCAAGTTGAAGTGAAGTATTCATTTTATATGTTTTTTTAATAACTAGACTGTCGACACGTATGAGTGATATTTAATTAATTAAATATTTATCATACGCATCATTAACAAACCAATTTGATTGAAAACCTTGAGTATTAATATGTTTCAGAATTAATAATTAGTGCACTAGTACAATTTGTATGTAGAGGTGAACATGTACTAAGGTAAGAATGTTATTAGGTTGGCACCGGTTGAGGAAAGTTCAGTTCTAGTTCAGTTCTAGTTAGTTCTAGTATAGTTCTAGTTCAGTTCTAGTTTAGTTCTAGTTTAGTTCTAGTTTAGTTCTAGTTTAGTTCTAGTTTAGTTCTGTTTAGTTCTAGTTTAGTTCTAGTTTAGTTCTAGTTTAGTTCTAGTTTAGTTCTAGTTTAGTTCTAGTTTAGTTTCTAGTTAGTCTAGTAGTTTAGTCAGTTCTAGTTCTTCTATTCAGTTCTAGTTCAGTTCTAGTTCAGTTCTAGTTCAGTTCTAGTTCAGTTCTAGTTCAGTTCTAGTTCAGTTCTAGTTCAGTTCTAGTTCAGTTCTAGTTCAGTTCTAGTTCAGTCTAGTTTAGTTCTAGTCAGTTCTAGTTCAGTCTAGTTCATTCTAGTTATTTCTATTTGTCAGTTCTAGTTCAGTTCTAGTTCAGTTCTAGTTCAGTTCTAGTTCAGTTCTAGTTCAGTTCTAGTTCAGTTCTAGTTCAGTTCTAGTTCAGTTCTAGTTCAGTTCTAGTTCAGTTCTAGTTCAGTTCTAGTTCAGTTCTAGTTCAGTTCTAGTTCAGTTCTAGTTCAGTTCTAGTTCAGTTCTAGTTCAGTTCTAGTTCAGTTCTAGTTCAGTTCTAGTTCAGTTCTAGTTCAGTTCTAGTTCAGTTCTAGTTCAGTTCTAGTTCAGTTCTAGTTCAGTTCTAGTTCAGTTCTAGTTCAGTTCTAGTTCAGTTCGTTCAGTTCTAGTTCAGTTCTAGTTCAGTTCTAGTTCAGTTTTCAGTTCTAGTTCAGTTCTAGTCAGTTCAGTTCAGTTCTAGTTCAGTTCTAGTTCAGTTTCTAGTTCAGTTCTAGTTCAGTTCTAGTTCAGTTCTAGTTCAGTTCTAGTTCAGTTCTAGTTCAGTTCTAGTTCAGTTCTAGTTCAGTTCTAGTTCAGTTCTAGTTCAGTTCTAGTTCAGTTCTAGTTCAGTTCTAGTTCAGTTCTAGTTCAGTTCTAGTTCAGTTCTAGTTCAGTTCTAGTTCAGTTCTAGTTCAGTTCTAGTTCAGTTCGTTCAGTTCTAGTTCAGTTCTAGTTCAGTTCTAGTTCAGTTCTAGTTCAGTTCTAGTTCAGTTCTAGTTCAGTTCTAGTTCAGTTCTAGTTCAGTTCTAGTTCAGTTCTAGTTCTAGTTCAGTTCTAGTTCAGTTCTAGTTCAGTTCTAGTTCAGTTCTAGTTCAGTTCTAGTTCAGTTCTAGTTCAGTTCTAGTTCTTCTAGTTCAGTTCTAGTTCAGTTCTAGTTCAGTTCTAGTTCAGTTCTAGTTCAGTTCTAGTTCAGTTCTAGTTCAGTTCTAGTTCAGTTCTAGTTCAGTTCTAGTTCAGTTCAGTTCTAGTTCAGTTCTAGTTCAGTTCTAGTTCAGTTCTAGTTCAGTTCTAGTTCAGTTCTAGTTCAGTTCTAGTTCAGTTTCTAGTTCAGTCTAGTTAGTTCTAGTTCAGTTCGGGAATGCTTTCCAGGGAATGGTTTTCAATTTCGAAAACATTGTTGAAATCTACTCGTATGCTTATTTAAATAATTTGAACAACAAAAAAATATGAAAACAATAGAATTTCGATTAGGAAATTAATTGGAATTGAATTAGGTAAGCAATGTGTCAGTGCTTTAGAGCTTTTATGGCTTTCTGTGACATTTTCTTTAAAAACGGCTTTCATACTTTTGGTCTATAACTTAATCTTTATTCTTGCATGGGCAGTATTGAAATCCATATAAACAATTTGGGGGAAGATAGCAATAAGAGGCGTGACACATCCCATAGAAATTAAATTAAAAATTCGTATATCTTGGAAACTATTGAAGCTAAAATTCTTTAATTTTGAACGAACAACTATGA
>NW_023998196.1:0-9082 GCF_015586225.1 Lucilia sericata | reverse complement strand
TACCGATCTATCCAATTGGCCATTTCTAAAAATACATTATGCAATAAATTATACCAAAACAAATGGCAATTTTAATGCTTTAAAATGGTGCATAAACGACTGTCCTAGCACGAAAACTGCCAAAGTTAATTGCAACCATATCGGAACCTCAGATTACTGCTTTTATTAAACATAGAACAATAATTCTACCGATCTATCAAATTGACCAATTTGTAAAAATACACATTATGCTACAAATGATATACCATATTAAAGTGCAATCATAATGCTTTAAAATGATGCATAAATGACTGTCATAGCGTGAAAACTGTCAATGTTATTTGCAGCCATATCGGAACCTCAAACTACCGCGTTTTTAAAGCTGTGAAAATAATTCTACCGATCTATCCAATTGGCCATTTTCCAAAAATACATTATGGAATAAGTTATATACCAAAGCAAATGGCAACTATAATACAATAAAAAGATATATAAACGACTGTTATAACATGAAAACTATAAAAGTTATTTGCAACCATATCGAAGCCTTAAATTACCGCATTTTTGAACCTGTACCAATATACCGATCTATCCAATTTTTGTAAAAATTCATTATGCCACAAATTATACACCAAAATAAAGTGCAACTGTAATGCTTTAAAATGATGCGTAAACTAATGCCCTAGCATGAAAACTGTCAAAGTTATTTGCAACCATATCGGAACCTCAAATTACCGCGTTTTTAAACATAGAACAATAATTCTACCGATCCATCAAATTGACCATTTTTTGGACGAACACATTATGCCACAAATGATATACCAAATTAAAGTGCAATCATAATGCTCTAAACTGATGCATAAATGACTGTCATAGCATGAAAACTGTCAAAGTAATTCACAACCATATCGGAACCTCAAATTACCGCCTTTTTAAACCTGGGAAAATAATCTATCGATCTATCCAATTGGCCATCTTCTAAAAATACATTATGCAATAAATTATATACCAAAAAATACATTATGCAATAAATTATATACCAAAAAAAAAGTATATAATGCTTTAAAATGAAGCATAAATGACTGTCATAGCATGAAAACTGTCAATGTTATTTGCAACCATATCGGAACCTCAAATTACCGCCTTTTTAAAGCTGTGAAAATAATACTACCGATCTATCCAATTGGCAATTTTCTAAAAATATATTATGCAATAAATTATATACCAAAACAAATGGCAACTATAATGCAATAAAAAGATATATAAACGACTGTTATAAAATGGAAACTAAAAGTTATTTGCAACCATATCGGAGCCTTGAATTACCGCATTTTTAAACCTGTACCAATAAATATACCGATCTATCCAACTTTTGTAAAAATTCATTATGCCACAAATTATACACAAAATAAAGTGCAACTGTAATGCTTTAAAATGATGCATAAACTATTGCCCTAGCATGAAAACTGTCAAAGTTATTTGCAACCATATCGGAACCTCAAATTACCGCGTTTTTAAACATAGAACAATAATTCTACCGATCCATCAAATTGACCATTTTTTAGACGAACACATTATGCCACAAATGATATACCAAATTAAAGTGCTATCATAATGCTCTAAACTGATGCATAAATGACTGTCATAGCATGAAAACTGTCAAAGTAATTCACAACCATATCGGAACCTCAAATTACCGCCTTTTTAAACCTGGGAAAATAATTCTACCGATCTATCCAATTGGCCATTTTCTAAAAATACATTATGCAATGAATTATATACCAAAACAAATGGCAATTTTAATGCTTAAAATGGTGCATAAACGACTGTCCTAGCACGAAAACTGCCAAAGTTAATTGCAACCATATCGGAACCTCAGATTACTGCGTTTATTAAACATAGAACAATAATTCTACCGATCTATCAAATTGACCAATTTGTAAAAATACACATTATGCTACAAATGATATACCATATTAAAGTGCAATCATAATGCTTTAAAATGACGCATAAATGACTGTCATAGCGTGAAGACTGTCAATGTTATTTGCAGCCATATCGGAACCTCAAACTAGCGCGTTTTTAAAGCTGTGAAAATAATTCTACCGATCTATCCAATTGGCCATTTTCCAAATATATTATGGAATAAATTATATACCAAAGCAAATGGCAACTATAATGCAATAAAAGGATATATAACTACTGTTATAACATGAAAACTAAAAGTTATTTGCAACCATATCGGGGCCTTAAATTACCGCATTTTTAAACCTGTACCAATAAATATACCGATCTATCCAATTTTTGTAAAAATTCATTATGCCACAAATTATACACAAAAACAAAGTGCAACTGTAATGCTTTAAAATGATGCATAAATGACTGTCATAGCATGAAAACTGTCAAAGTTATTCACAACCATATCGGAACCTCAAATTACCGCGTTTTTAAACCTGGGAAAATAATTCTACCGATTTATCCACTGGCCGTTTTCTAAAATACATTATGCAATAAATTATATACCAAAACAAATGGCAATTTTAATGCTTTAAAATGGTGCATAAACGACTGTCCTAGCACGAAAACTGCCAAAGTTAATTGCAGCCATATCGGAACCTCAGATTACCGCGTTTATTAAACATGGAACAATAATTCTACCGATCCATCAAATTGACCATTTTTTAGACGAACATTATGCCACAAATGATATACCAAATTAAAGTGCAATCATAATGCTCTAAACTGATGCATAAATGACTGTCATAGCATGAAAACTGTCAAAGTTATTCACAACCATATCGGAACCTCAAATTACCGCCTTTTTAAACCTGGGAAAATAATTCTACCGATCTATCCAATTGGCCATTTTCTTAAAATACATTATGCAATAAATTATATACCAAAACAAATGGCAATTTAATGCTTTAAAATGGTGCATAAACGACTGTCCTAGCACGTAACTGCCAAACTGCCAAAGTTAATTGGCAACCATATCGGACCTCAGATTACTGCTTTTATTAACATAGAACTGCTTTTATTAAACATAGAACATAGCATAACATAGAACCGATCTATCAAATTGACCATTTTTTAGACGAACACATTGTGCCACAATGATATACCAAATTAAAGTGCAATGATAATGCTTTAAAATGATGCATAAATGACTGTCATAGCATGAAAACTGTCAAAGTTATTCACAACCATATCGGAACCTCAAATTACCGCCTTTTTAAACCTGGGAAAATAATTCTACCGATCTATCCAATTGGCCATTTTCTAAAAATACATTATGCAATAAATTATATACCAAAACAAATGGCAACTAAAATGCAATAAAAAGATGTATAAACGACTGTTATAACATGAAAACTATAAAAGTTATTTGCAACCATATCAGGGCCTTAAATTACCGCATTTTTAAACCTGTACCAAAATATACCGATCTATCCAATTTTTGTAAAAATTCATTATGTCACAAATTATACACAAAAACAAAGTGCAACTGTAATGCTTTAAAATGATGCATAAATGACTGTCATAGCATGAAAACTGTCAAAGTTATTCACAACCATATCGGAACCTCAAATTACCGCGTTTTTAAACCTGGAAAAATAATTCTACCGATTTATCCAATTGGCCGTTTTCTTAAAATACATTATGCAATAAATTATATACCAAACAAATTTTAATGCTTTAAAATGTTGCATAAACGACTGTCCTAGCACGAAAACTGCCAAAGTTAATTGCAACCATATCGGAACCTCAGATTACTGCTTTTATTAAACATTTATTTATTTTTTTATTTATTTATTTATTTCGAATAAAATCAATTGTATTACATTTGACTTAAGAGTATAAAGAGTTTAGGGGCTATGTCCCTTTTCTACTTAGTAATGAGTTTTTAAATTATATTATGTACAATATTTACAGTTTTATTATTATATATGAAGGAAAAATTTGCAAAAACCTATATGAAGCTATTAAGATAAAAATTTCTATGCTACGGTAAAATTACGATGATATCATGTCATTAATGTGGGGATATTGTGATGCTAAACATCTTCTGTTGAAGTTGGTGGTCAATTTGGCTATTCTATCATGGACGAGCTCGATGCCTGCAAGACTATGTAGACGTCGAGTAGAGTAATGCCAAGGAAGTTTAAAAACCATTTTAAGTAATTTATTTTGTGCTATTTGATGCTTTTTTATGTGACATTTTGCGGAAGACGACCAAACTGGAGCGCAGTAGAACATAACGGGATGAAAAATAGATTTAACAATAAGTTTCTTGTTCTCGATATTCAGTTGCGAGTTTCTGTTAATTAGAGGGTACAGTACCCTAATTAATTTGTTGATCTTATTAATAATGTAAGGTATGTGACAGTAAAAGTTAACTTTAGTATCAAGTATAACACCTAGATATTTGACATTGTTTTCCCATGGTATGTCAATATTCGTAAAACGTAATGGGCTCTGGGGAATAAATCTAGCATTACGCTTTCTGGTAAAATATATTGTTTGATTTTCCATTTATCGAAATATGCCTTTAACTCACTAAGAGCGATTTGTAGGTTGGAGATGATGTTAACTGCATATGTGTCTGAGCAGAGAATTGATGTATCATCGGCGAATATTGACATGACGCAATTGGAAAATACTGGAACATCTGCTGTGTATATATTATATAGTATTGGTGACAAACAGGAACCCTGAGGGCAACCAGCTGAAATATTAACTTGCGTTGACGAAGTTTTACCCAGATATACATTAAAATATCTATTTTCTAAAAAGTTTTGTATTATTTTAACAATTTCGATAGGAAAATTTAGTCTTTTTAATTTGTATATTAACCCATTGTGCCATACTGAGTCGAATGCAGCTTTTATATCGAGTAATACCATACCCGTTGATTTACCAACATTAAAATTATTTTTCACCAAATTTCTAATTTTCAATAAGGGCTGAGTAGTGTTGTGTTCTGTTCTGAATCCAAATTGTTGTGGAGGTAGAATGTTATTATCATCAATGAAAACAACAATCTTTTCCTTCAGGATTTTCTCTAGTATTTTGCTTAGAGAAGAAAGTAAGCTTATAGGTCTATACGATGAAGGTGAATCCGCTGACTTGTTTGGTTGAGTATTGGTATAGTTTTAGAAATTTTCCACGTAGAAGGGAAATAACATAAACTAAGACATGCATTAAATATTTTTGTAAGATATTTAATACCTTTATTAGGTAGATGTTTTAAGCATTTATTATTTATGCCATCTGAACCGGGCGACTTATTGTTTTTAAGTTTTTTGATAATATTAACCACCTTTTCCTGGGATATAAAATATGATTCAGGTGGGGCATAATTCATATTATGTATTTGAGCAGCAACATTGTTAACTTCAGAAATAGTTACGCTATCACTTAAATGAGCTGAAGAAGAGTGATTCAGTTTGAATGTATGAGCCAAAACTTCTACTTTCTCCCGCTGAGTATAGTAAATATTGCTATTGTTTTTCAAAATCGGAATATTACTAGATTTCTTTCTTAAAATTTTGGATATTTTCCAAAAGCCTGAGATGATTTGTCAATATTGGACAAGGTTATATTCCAGGATTGATTTCTGAATTTAATTATTTCATTTTTTATATTTTTGTTCAAGCGTGACATTGCATAATAATCGTTTAAATCTCTAAATCTTTTCCAATTTCTTCGGTAAACATTTCTCATTTGCATCATGATTATTATGTTATTAGGCAGTGGTTTGATAATTGGTGCTGTATGCCTTTTGGGAACAGATGTTTCTATTGCTGCTTTTACAACATTATTAAAAGTATTTATCATGTCATCTATTTGATTTTTATTGGAAATTGCATTATGTTCACTTAATGTAGGCAGGTTTTTATTTACAAATTTGGTAAAAAGTGTCCAATTTGCCTTGTTGAAAGCGTAGACCATGTTATCTACCGACTTGTAAATAAGATTAACATTACACATAATAGGTAAATGGTCTGATCCTAGGTCATTAATAACTTTGACAGCTGACATATTTGATGATATATTAGTTAAAAATAAATCTAATGTCGATGGTTGTTTATGTGGATCTGCCGGAATATAAGAATATTCATGAGGAAATAATATTTGTGTTTGGTTTAGTTGAATTTTTTCATAGAGTATATTGCCCCATTTGTTATTTCTTAAGCATCCCCAATAACCATGTCTGCAGTTTAGGTCACCACCTAATATGTATTTATTGTTAGTATCTGTTAACTTGCGAAGGTCAGATTTAAATTTAAGTTGTTTGGAGATGTCTGAACCAGTGGTGCCTCCTGGAAAATAACAAGAATAAATATCAACATAGTCATTTCCACAACTTACTCTAACACCAATGTTTTCGACAACTTCAGTAGTTTTTGGTGGTAACAGTTGATGAAGAATATTTTTCTTAATTAATATGGCAACTCCTCCTCCTGTACTGGTTTGGCGATCGAATCTATAACAGTAATAACTGTTATGTCTAATAGATAATTTATTATTTAGCCAAGTTTCACAAATTAGGCAAATATCAACGTTATGTTTCACTAAGAAATTAAAAAGTTCTTCTTTTTTGTACGAATACTACGGGCATTCCATGATATTAACTTGATGTTATTGTTCATTTATATAAAAACTTAAAGGCAAGGTTGGTAACAACCTGAAATTGCTCCTCACGAGACTTACAGCTTTTTAGACTTGAAATTAATTCAAATGTAAGATCTTTTAATTCATCAAATGAAAACAAATTATTATTGTTATTAACATTGTTGTTGACGGATTGAGTGAACTGTTGACTATAGTTCATTCTAGGTGCATTTGAATGATTACCCATACTTTGGTTAGAGTATTTGGGAAATTATTGTTGTAGTTTGTACCATTATTAAATGTTTGAATTCTTTTTCTAGGACTTTTTGGTTGAGATCGTTGTCGAATTTGTTTATATTGTTCTCTACTTGGGCATTCTGGCGACATAGCCTTTGATCACCGTTGCAGTTCGCACATTTTATAGTTGTAGAGGAGCATACTTCAGTTTTATGGTTTCCAGCGCACTTTGCACAGAATGTTTTTACCTTGCATCTACTGGATCCGTGACCGTACATCTGACAATTGTAACATTGTGTTAACTTTGACTTATTTGGTTTTTGATATTCCCATCTTACTTTAATATAATTAATAGCAGAGTAATTTTGCCTTAGTTCTTTAAGGGTAATTGATTTCCTTTCAAAATAGACGATGAAAATAATATATTCTCTACTACCTTCAGCGGACCTAGTCACCATTTTAACATTGATGCATTTAAGACCTAATTTTATTAGTTGTGCCTTAATAACTGTAGGGTCAGTTTTCTCTCCAATCCAAGAAGAACAGCTTTATATGGTTTTTCGTTCTTTTGAGCATATGTAAAATATTCTAGTTGAAATTTTTCGGTAAGAGCAAGGCAAACCTTATCAAAATCTTCTTTATTTGAACAAAATAACTTCAAACCAATTGATATTTTTCGAATTGAATATTCTTTTATGACCAATATTCTGCACATTTCATGAATTTGATCAATCTGGCATTTTAAAAATTGTTATTGGTGGTATGTTCACCTTAACAGCTGGTTCGATAACAACTTCATCGTTATCATCATCATCAAGAGTTTGAAGTGGTGTAAAAAAATTTGTATTTGTAGTTCTAAGAGAACTACTAGCAGTTGCTTGTCTCTTACTCATACTGTGGCCTCGAGAGGCAACAACAACATCTTCTACGTTTCTTCGCTTAATTTTGTTTTTTATTTTTTATTTTGAAACAATAAACAAAAATACTTGGTTGAAAAAAAAAGAAAATACCGTACACTTTTTGATTGCAGATCAAAAGTAACAAGAAAATTATGACTTTACACATCAAATGATAGTGCAAGACTTTGTAAAAATTCATTATGCCACAAATTATACACCAAAATAAAGTGCAACTGTAATGCTTTAAAATGATGCGTAAAACTAATGCCCTAGCATGAAAACTGTCAAAGTTATTTGCAACCATATCGGAACCTCAGATTACCGCGTTTATTAAACATAGAACAATAATTCTACCGATCTATCAAATTCACCAATTAGTAAAAACACACATTATGCTACAAATTATATACCATATTAAAGTGCAATCATAATGCTTTAAAATGATGCATAAATGACTGTCATAGCATGAAAACTGTCAATGTTATTTGCAATCATATCGGAACCTCAAATTACCGCCTTTTTAAAGCTGTGAAAATAATTCTACCGATCTATCCAATTGGCAATTTTCTAAAAATATATTATGCAATAAATTATATACCAAAACAAATGGCAACTATAATGCAATAAAAAGATATATAAACGACTGTTATAACATGAAAACTATAAAAGTTATTTGCAACCATATCGGAGCCTTGAATTACCGCATTTTTAAACCTGTACCAATAAATATACCGATCTATCCAACTTTTGTAAAAATTCATTATGCCACAAATTATACACCAAAATAAAGTGCAACTGTAATGCTTTAAAATGATGCATAACTATTGCCCTAGCATGAAAACTGTCAAAGTTATTTGCAACCATATCGGAACCTCAAATTACCGCGTTTTTAAACATAGAACAATAATTCTACCGATCCTTCAAATTGACCATTTTTTAGACGAACACATTGTGCCACAAATGATATACCAAATTAAGTGCAATCATAATGCTTTAAAATGATGCATAAATGACTGTCATAGCATGAAAACTGTCAAAGTTATTCACAACCATATCGGAACCTCAAATTACCGCCTTTTTAAACCTGGGAAAATAATTCTACCGATCTATCCAATTGGCCATTTTCTAAAAATACATTATGCAATAAATTATATACCAAAACAAATGGCAATTTTAATGCTTTAAAATGGTGCATAAACGACTGTTATAACATGAAAACTATAAAAGTTATTTGCAACCATATCGGGGCCTTAAATTACCGCATTTTTAAACCTGTACCAATAAATATACCGATCTATCCATTTTTGCAAAAATTCGTGGCATAACGAATTTTTTATACACAAAAACAAAGT
>NW_023998195.1:7500-9583 GCF_015586225.1 Lucilia sericata | reverse complement strand
AGAGAAGAGAAGAGAAGGAAGAGAAGGAGAAGAGAAGAGAAGAGAAGAGAAGAGAAGAGAAGAGAAGAGAAGAGAAGAAGAGAAGAGAAGAGAAGAGAAGAGAAGAGAAGAGAGAGAAGAGAAGAGAAGAGAAGAGAAGAGAAGAGAAGAGAAGAGAAGAGAAGAGAAGAGAAGAGAGAGAAGGAAGAGAAGAGAAGAGAAGAGAAGAGAAGAGAGAGAGAAGAGAAGAGAAGAGAAGAGAAGAGAAGAGAAGAGAAGAGAAGAGAAGAGAAGAGAAGAGAAGAGAAGAGAAGAGAAGAGAAGAGAAGAGAAGAGAAGAGAAGAGAAGAGAAGAGAAGAGAAGAGAAGAGAAGAGAAGAGAAGGAAGAGAAGAGAAGAGAAGAGAAGAGAAGAGAAGAAAGGAAGAGAAGAGAAGAGAAAGCGAAAGAGAGAAGAGAAGAGAAGAGAAGAGAAGAGAAGAGAAGAGAAGAGAAGAGAAGAGAAGAGAAGAGAAGAGAAGAAAGAGAAGAGAAGAGAAGAGAAGAGAAGAGAAGAGAAGAGAAGAGAAGAGAAGAGAAGAGAAGAAGAGAAGAGAGAGAAAGAAGAGAAGAGAGAGAAGAGAAGAGAAGAGAAGAGAAGAGAAGAGAAGAGAAGAGAAGAGAAGAGAAAGAGAGAAGAGAAGAGAAGAGAAGAGAAGAGAAGAGAAGAGAAGAGAAGAGAAAGAAGAGAAGAGAAGAGAAGAGAAGAGAAGAGAAGAGAAGAGAAGAGAAGAGAAGAGAAGAGAAGAGAAGAGAAGAGAAGAGAAGAGAAGAGAAGAAAGAGAAGAGAAGAGAAGAGAAAGAAGAGAAGAGAAGAGAAGAGAAGAGAAGAGAAGAGAAGAGAAGAGAGAGAGAGAAGAGAAAGAAGAGAGAGAAGAGAAGAGAAGAGAAGAGAAGAGAAGAGAAGAGAAGAGAAGAAGAGAAGAGAAGAGAAGAGAAGAGAAGAGAAGAGAAGAGAAAGAAGAGAAGAGAAGAGAAGAGAAGAGAAGAGAAGAGAAGAGAAGAGAGAGAAGAGAAGAGAAGAGAAGAGAAGAGAAGAGAAGAGAAGAGAAGAGAAGAGAAGAGAAGAGAAGAGAAGAGAAGAGAAGAGAAGAGAAGAGAAGAGAAGAGAAGAGAAGAGAAGAGAAGAGAAGAGAAGAGAAGAGAAGAGAAGAGAAGAGAAGAGAAGAGAAGAGAAGAGAAGAGAAGAGAAGAGAAGAGAGAGAGAAGAGAAGAGAAGAGAAGAGAAGAGAAGAGAAGAGAAGAGAAGAGAAGAGAAGAGAAGAGAAGAGAAGAGAAGAGAAGAGAAGAGAAGAGAAGAGAGAGAAAGAGAGAAGAGAAGAGAAGAGAAGAGAAGAGAAGAGAAGAGAAGAGAAGAGAAGAGAAGAGAAGAGAGAGAGAGAAGAGAAGAGAAGAGAAGAGAAGAGAAGAGAAGAGAAGAGAAGAGAGGAAGAGAAGAGAAGAGAAGAGAAGAGAAGAGAGAGAGAGAAGAGAAAGAAGAGAAGAGAAGAGAAAGAAGAGAAGAGAAGAGAAGAGAAGAGAAGAGAAGGAAGAGAAGAGAAGAGAAGAGAAGAGAAGAGAAGAGAAGAGAAGAGAAGAGAAGAGAAGAGAGAGAAGAGAAGAGAAGAGAAGAGAAGAGAAGAGAAGAGAAGAGAAGAGAAGAGAGGAAGAGAAGAGAAGAGAAGAGAAGAGAAGAGAAGAGAAGAGAGAGAAGAGAAGAGAAGAGAAGAGAAGAGAAGAGAAGAGAAGAGAAGAGAAGAGAAGAGAAGAGAAGAGAAGAGAAGAGAAGAGAAAGAAGGAAGAGAAGAGAAGAGAAGAGAAGAGAAGAGAAGAGAAGAGAAGAGAAGAGAAGAGAAGAGAAGAGAAGAGAAGAGAAGAGAAGAGAAGAGAAGAGAAGAGAAGAGAAGAGAAGAGAAGAGAGAGAAGAGAAGAGAAGAGAAGAGAAGAGAAGAGAAGAGAAGAGAAGAGAAGAGAAGAGAAGAGAAGAGAAGAGAAGAGAAGAGAAGAGAAGAGAAGAGAAGAGAAGAGAAGAGAAGAGAAGAGAAGAGAAGAGAAGAGAAGAGAGAGAGAGAAGAGAAGAGAAGAGA
>NW_023998195.1:0-5000 GCF_015586225.1 Lucilia sericata | reverse complement strand
GAGAAGAGAAGAGAAGAGAAGAGAAGAGAAGAGGAAGAGAAGAGAAGTAGAAGGAGAAGAGAAGAGAAGAGAAGAGAGAGAAGAGAAGAGAAGAGAAGAGCAAGAAGAGGAGAGAAGAGAAGAAGAGAAGAGAAGAGAAGAGAAGAGAAGAGAAGAGAAGAGAAGAGAAGAGAAGAGAGAGAAGAGAAGAAGAGAAGAGAAGAGAAGGGAAGAAGGAAGAGAAGAGAAGAGAAGAGAAGAGAAGAGAAGAGAAGAGAAGAGAAGAGAAGAGAAGAGAAGAAGAAGAGAAGAGAAGAGAAGAGACAGAGAGAAGAGAAGAGAAGAGAAGAGAAAGAAGAGAAGAGAAGAGAAGAAGAGAAGAGAAGAGAAGAGAAGAGAAGAGAAGAGAAGAGAACGAAGAAGAGAAGAGAAGAGAAGAGAAGAGAAGAGAAGAGAAGAGAAGGAAGAGAAGAGAAGGAGAAGAGAAAGAAGAGAAGCAAGAAGAGAAGAGAAGGAAAGAAGAGAAGAGAAGAGTAAGAGAAGAGAAGAGAAGAGAAGAGAAGAGAAGAAGGAAGAGAAGAGAAGAGAAGAGAAGAGAAGAGAAGAAGAGAAGAGAAGAGAAGAGAAGAAGAGAAGAGAAGAGAAGAGAAGAGAAGAGAAGAGAAGAGAACGAGAAGAGAAGAGAAGAGAAGAGAAGAGAAGAGAAGAGAAGAGAAGAGAAGAGAAGAGAAGAGAAGAGAAGAAGAGAAGAGAAGAGAAGAGAAGAGAAGAGAAGCGAAGGAGATAGAGAAGAGAAGAGAAGAGAAGAGAAGAGAAGAAGAAGAGAAGAGAAGAGAAGAGAAGAGAAGAGAAGAGAAGAGAAGAGAAGAGAAGAGAAGAGAAGAAGAGAGAGAAGAGAAGAGAAGAGAAGAGAAGAGAAGAGTAAGAGAAGAGAAGAGAAGAGAAGCGAAGAGAAGAAGAGAAGAGAAGAGAAGCGAAGAGAAGAGAAGAGAAGAGAAGAGAAGAGAAGAGAAGAGAGAAGAGAAGAGAAGAAAGAGAAGAGAGAGAAGAGAAGAGAAGAGAAGAGAAGAGAAGAGAAGAGAAGAGAAGAGAAGAGAAGAGAAGAGAAGAGAAGAGAAGAGAAGAGAAGAGAAGAGAAGAGAAGAGAAGAGAAGAGAAGAGAAGAGAAGAGAAGAGAAGGAAGAGAAGAGAAGAGAAGAGAAGAGAAGAGAGAGAGAAGAGAAGAGAGAGAAGAGAAGAGAAGAGAAGAGAAGAGAAGAGAAGAGAAGAGAAGAAGAGAAGAGAAGAGACGAAGAGAAGAGAAGAGAAGAGAGAGAAGAGAAGAGGAATGAGAAGAGAAGAGAAGAGAGAGAAGAGAAGAGAAGAGAAGAGAAGAGAAGAGAAGAGAAGAGAAGAGAAGAGAAGAGAAGAGAAGGAGAAGAGAAGAGAAGAGGAAGAGAAGAGAATATAATAGTAAGATAAGAAGAGATAAGAGAAAGGAGAATAATTGAATATAAGAGAAAGGAGAATATAAGAGTAATATAATATAATATAAGATAGTATAATACTAATATAATATAATAGAATATAATAATATATAATACTTAATATAATATAATTATAATTCATAATATAATATTAATATAATATAATTACTATAATATAATATAAGATAATATAATATAATATAATATAATATAATAATATAATATAATATAATATAATATAAATACAATATAATCTAAACAATTTTCCAATTGGAACATTGGAATTTGTGTTTTGTTGGATTAACTCAAACAAAATTGTAGATTTGTTACAAGAGATGTAACAAATGAAATAGATTTATTTCGACTTGTACTAATTTCAAGGAACCTGAAATATACTTACTTCTCTTCAATAGCTGTGGAGACCGTTAATAAGTTAAATAAAAAGATGTAATGTAAATGTAGATTGTATTGTAATTTGGATTTATTGTTGTTTATAATATTTCAATGTTTTGTTTTGTACAATTTGATTGTTTTGTGAGATTTCACTGTTTTAGTTTATTTGTTCAGTGTTAATTGTATAAATTTTTTTTGTATTTTTGTTTTTAAATAAATATTTGTGTGTGTGGGAACCACTTCACTGTTTTAATTTTGTTTTTTTTTTTTGTTTGTGTAAATGTTTGTTTAGTTGTTCTTTTAAATAAACGTTTGTGATTTTGTTTTATTTAAATTTGTTGTTTATTTATTTAAATGTTTGGTTTTATTTTTTTGTTTTAATTGTTTTAAAAGTTTATAATGGCCGCTGGCGCTCGGGATTCTAGTCGAAGACTGACTTCTTCTTCTATTTAACCGCGTAAGCCCGGCTTGGGTCGTGCTTACACCGCCGCAGAATTTGTGGCCGATGCGGCTCAGTCGAGGTCGATCAAGTCGTTACCAGATCGATCCTCGACATCTCGCCCCTCTTGCACTGGTGCAAGATTCAAGGCCCCAGACAGCTGACCTACGGCTGAGACGATTCTTTGCACCAGCTCTTGGGCATCTGGAGCAGCACCAGTTCTTCTACGTATGTTACGTTGACGACGACGTAACGGTTGTTGAAGGCTACGTTGTGTGGTTGTTTGACGACGACGTTGGGGTTGTTGACGTCGTTGAGGTGATTGTTGTTGTCGACTACGACGTTGTAGTTGTCTGCGACGCCTTGTTTGTTGTTGTTGGCGACGTTGTGTTGGTTGCTGTTGCCGAAGTTGTGGTTGTTGTTGACGAATTGGTGGTTGTTGTTGCTGAAGTCGTGGTTGTTGACGAGGCTGTAGTTGTTGTTGACGACGTGATTGCTGTCGACGTTGATTTTGTTCCGGAAGTAACATAGTATGATGGAGATCTCCACACTCCTGGCAGGCTTCCATTGACGTACATCCTCCAATTAGATGCGTCCGGGCAAAGCAGTTACTGCAGTATCGATGTACCCGAACTACGTATTTTCTCTGCTTTACGGTCATCTGTTTAAACTGCTTGCAGAAGCGAAGAGGGTGGTAGCGGAAGCAGACCAGGCACATTTCTGACTCTGGGAACTGATCCATCTGCAAAGGGAAAAGAAGAACAAAACAAAGCAGCAGTAATGGGTTCGCTAACACAAATTTGAACAATTGGAACAGAACATATAGGACATACAGAACATACAATCCTAGTCACAAATCGGAAGCATGCAAAGTTTGTCTATTGGTCTGGTAACGGTTCCAGACGCTGTTCGGACGTCAGCTACGCGAACGCATTTATCTTTTCCAGTATGGACTAATTCAACTCGTCCCATTTTCCACTCATTTGGAGGTAGGAGTTCATCCTTTATGACTATAAAGTCATCTTTCTGCAAATCCCGCTGTGGGTTTTTCCATTTGTAACGCTTGTGAAGTTCATGAAGATATTCAGTCTTCCAGCGTTGACTAAGACGATGATGAAAGGCCTTGAGCCGCTCCCATCGGTTTATTATCGATAAATTCTCTCAAGGCAGTTCAGGGGCGAACATCAATGGAGCTCCTCTTAAAAAGTGACCAGGAGTTAGGGCTTGTAAGTCTTCAGGATCCTCGGACATTGGGGAAAGAGGTCTGGAGTTTAGGACACTTTCAATTCGGGGTTAATAGAGTCGAAAACTCTTCAAAGTTAAACTTTTGGTTGCCGGCTATTTTCTGAAAGTGAATCTTAAAACTTTTTACACCAGCCTCCCAAAGACCTCCCATATGTGGAGCACTAGGTGGAATGAACTTCCACTCAAAACCATGGACTGCATATTCTTTACTTATATCTTCTGCCGATTTTCGTAAAAATAAGAGAGATTCCTTTCGCAACGATCTACTGGCGCCGAGAAAATTTGTGCCATTATCGGACATAAGGCGTTTAGGCAACCCTCTTCTACCCGTAAACCGTGGGAAAGCTGCTAAAAACGCGTCGGAGGATAAGCTAGAGCACGCTTCCAAATGTATAGCTTTTGTTGAAAAGCAAACAAATATACAAGCGTATCCTTTCATATAAGGAGAGTTTCGCAAGTTACCTGATTTTATCTGAAAAGGTCCCGCAAAATCAACACCCGCATAAGTGAATGGTAAAGAAAAGGAGCATCTTTCCGGGGGCAGAGCTGCCATAATCTGAGACTTCAGCTTTTGCTTATAACGGACGCACACTAAACAATGGTGAACACATTTTTTAACAGTTGTTTTAAGACCTGGTATATAGAATTGACTTTGAATTGCATTCATCATTAGGGAAATGTCAGCATGCAACAGAGTTTTATGAGTAAAGTCAAAAAACATTCTGCAGAAGTTAGACGAGTTTGGAATAATGAAAGGGTACCTTTCATCATAGGTTAGGCATGAATTGGCTAATCTACCGTTAACTCTCATAGTTCCATTCGAATCCAGAAATGGGTTCAAAGTGAGAATAGAACTTTTCTTTGAAATTAGTTTCGCGTCAGAGAGCTGACTATACTCCTGGGGATAATAAACTCGTTGAGTTAGTTTGATCAGCATAACTTTTGATTCTTTAAGCTCCGTAAGGCTAAGAGTCAAACTAGAATGCTGAACCTTTAAACCTTTCTTCCTGATAGCGTTAATAAACCTGAGCACGTAAGCTGTAACAGCAAGAGCTCGAGGATAAGAGGAGAATTTATCGATTAGACTGTTGTCAGCCGGTGTTAAAAAACAAACTGAAATCTTCCTTTTTTCCGGAAGAACTTCAGGTAGAGAACTATATTTGGGCCAATTTGCTTGGGAATCCAAGAGCCACATTGGTCCATACCACCACAATGGGTTGTTAACAAGATCTTGTGGTTTACAACAGCGAGTGCCAAGATCAGCTGGGTTGTGATCCGTTGGAACGTGATTCCAACTGGCATTACCAACATTCTCTATAATCTGAGTTGTTCTGTTAGCTACATACGTTTTCCAGACTGATGGAGGTTTTTGTAGCCAAGCTAAACAATGGTTGAGTCTGACCATAAGTAAAGCTTTGGGCTGCAGAATGGAAGGTTCGTAAGTACTTGCTTTACGAGTCTGGAAAGCAGAAGAGCTC
>NW_023998194.1:0-5000 GCF_015586225.1 Lucilia sericata | reverse complement strand
TCCCACTAAATATTGTTAATAAAAAACTAGATAAACATTTTATTCCGCAAGATTTTACAAACTTCTTTTTTAAAAGCAAATTTTGTTTGAGAAAAGTTGTAAAAAACTGAAGTTAAAACTTGAATTTTATACCGAAAACATTGTATGACTGATGACTACTTGAAACATACTTACTTATATACATGCTATATTTATGTACATACGTACATACATATGTATATAAATGCAAGTACTTTATGACTAGTGAAGGCGGTTATATAAAAATCTTACAACTGGGATTCATTTTGTCTATAAATTTCTATATGGTAACACAGTGGTAAATTATAGAAATATTTATATTGGTTAAAGTATAAAAAAGAAAATTGCAATATGTTAATAGGGAGACAAGGATAAAGTTTTAAAACTTAAAGCATTTATTTAATAGATGCATGGAAGACTTTTGACTAAATTAACATAAATGGATGTTTTTATGAAAATTTTTATTTAGCAAACTTCAAGGAATGAATTAACTAATCTATAATACATGGGTTTTAAATTTCACAAAATGGATTTACAAGACATTAAAAAAAATTTGGAACAAATTTTTAAAATTTATATTTTTTTCAAATTTCCCAAGAATTTCGTATCTTATAGATCATAACTCCTAGAGGATAAAAGGAAACAAGAAAATTCCTGTACTATGCTATAGTTCGAACGTATATACCCGAACGGTTGCGCCCCTGTATCCTAGATACATTTTTCTCACCCAAATTCGAGTATTTCAGACATATTTATGAATTAGAAGTACACAGAGGGAAAAAAGAATATACACGCCTGGTACCAAATTGACACCAAACTGTTTATAAATTTCAATACCATCCGTTGTCAAATTATATACATACGTACGACAACACTATGTAATGTTGATAACATTGCAACAATTCGTTTTCGAAATCTAAATTTTATCCGACATAACGAATTTTTCGATTTACGAAAGGGCCTGACATTATATCATTCGTTATACCGGGATTTGCCTGTATTCTACAAGAGGGCCTATCCTTATACATTTTGGTAGAGGAATTTACGTCTACTCAAAGTTATTTATGTAAAATTTCATCGTGTTATTAGTGTTTATAAGTAATTTTGACCTTAAAGTAATTTAAAGTAAACCTCTATAAAACAAAATTTTGCCCATTTTTGTTGACATACTGTAACATTTAACATAATTATGAGCTCAAAAGTCCTATTCAGGGGTTACGGTTGTATGGGGGCTAGGCTAAATAATGGACCGATTTCAACTAATTTCAATAGCGTCATTGGATCGAAAGAAGCGTATGTGCCAAATTTCATTAAATTATCTTGATAATTGTCAAATGTAGCGCGGCACAGACAGACAGACGGACTCAGAAAGTGATTCTGAGCCAATTGGTATACGTTAATGTTACAAACACCAGCACAAACGCTTAATAGCCTCCCCACTATAGTCAGGCATAACAATTTTTATAAATCGGTGGTTTTGACTGTATATTCAAGTATCCTTTATATCTGAAGGATGTGGTGATATGCCACTCCCACTTGTAAAATAAATATTAAAAGTTATATATATTAGGAACTTCAACAGCGATCTGTAGCGTATGCACAAGCTTTACATGGACGCCCAGACAGACAGACGGACGGACATTGCTAACTGAGAACGTGATTCTGAGCCGATTGTTATACTTTTATGTGGGTTAAGGACCAATATTTTTGGGTGTTATAAACATCAGCACAAACGCATAATATCCTCCCCACTATACTGGTGTAGGGTATACAAATTTTTATAAATGGGTGGCTTTGTTTGTATATTTATTGAAGTCTCTTATATATCTGAAGGACGTGGCGATTTGACTCACCCACTTATAAAATAAGTGTTAAAAGTCATATACATATATGAGAAACTTTAACAGCTATGATCCTAAAAATTTAACAAGGATAATTGTGGCATCCATTTAGACATTAATGAATTGATAAAAATGGGCATGCCGTCTAACTATAACAACTAACTATAGTCACCAAATTATGTACGAGAAAATTTAATATCAATATAAATATTTGTCGATAGAATTACCTACAAGTAAAATTGGGCGTAGCACCTACCATATGAACTGAAATCAAACTAAATAACTAATATTCATTGAGAGAAAATATTGGAAGACTAGTGTCAGTGGGCATGGCACCTCCCATATGAAGTAAATATTAAAATTAAAATATCTGGGTAACTAGAACAGCTATAATCTTAGTTTTTTAAAGAGTAAGAAGGTTTTGAGTATAAATATTAAGAACGAAAGTAGACTAGCAATAGTGGACAGGACACACCCCATTAATTACTAAATTTCGTATATCTGGAAAACTATAACAGCAAGATACCTAAAATGTTTTACCATTAACCTTATAATCTACGGCAACATGGTCACCCATGTGATCTATTCTCTATATATTTTTGGAAAAGTAGTTGAGCTAAGTAAAATTTTAATAGTTTTGAATCTAGTTTTCATATCCAGTGCCTTAGCATAACCCCTCTACTTATCATATCAATAACAAAGTTATGTTAAAGTACATATGCATAAATTTATGTGTGAATTTGTCTTCTGTAAGCGTAAGATATTTTGTTATTTAACTATAAAATAAGTAGTATGTATGTTCCTCAGTTTTATGCCCTCCATAAGTTATACATTACAATTTGTGAACTTTTAATAACATATTTTTGGGGTAAAATATTTTATAACATGTCGTTTCCATTCGGTTTCAAGTACACACACATACACACACTCCCTTTCCTATAACCCTAAAGTAGTTATACGAGCTGCTTATGAAAATGTACTACAAGTAGAATTTATGTTTTCATGAAGATTCTTACCACAACTACAGCAAAGTTTGCTTATGAATGTTTGTAGTTGTTGCATTAGTGCTAGAGTATAGCAAAGTTGCATTGTATGTTATTGTTAAGGTTTTTTTTCTTTGGTGCACAGCTACCACGTAAAACCCCCCTTTTAAAAACTACAACCATAAGTAATGTTGTTTTAAGACAAATGAATTGTTTTCCTAGTAAATGGTTTTATTATTAACAATGTAAACTTTTTTTGGCAAATAGACACATACACACACACCACCACCACCATCATTATCAAGTTTATCTTTAAAGGCAAAAAGATATTTGCGTTTGGGGTTTGCTTACTATTTCGTTGGAAAAAAGTAGCAAGTTGCAAAGTTTCATTTCAAATTATGAAAACTATAAAAATACTTTAAAATAATATTAACGAGTTGAAATAGTCTTAACAAAACATTTACAAATATAACACATTTTGATTGTAATTGGAAAAACAGATGGACGTTATAGTTGTAAAACTGTTTCGTTTTAGATGATCTTGCATAACATTTCTTTGGCTCCCGGTAGGTAGTGGTTAGTGTTGTAGTCTGGTAGACCTGAGGTGATGGGTTCGATTCCCACCTAATGCACTGGTTAAAGAGCGCACAACAGGCCCGATAGAGGCCTAGGTATATTTCTTGGAATTTGATGTATATACATCCTCCTTTCAAACTAACTAACTTACTACTAACTAACTAACTAACTAACTAACTAACTACTAACTAACTAACTAACTAACTAACTAACTAACTAACTAACTACTAACTAACTAACTAACTAACTAACTAACTAACTAACTACTAACTAACTAACTAACTACTAACTAACTAACTACTAACTAACTAACTAACTAACTAACTAACTACTACTAACTAACTAACTACTACTAACTACTAACTAACTACTAACTAACTAACTAACTAACTAACTAACTAACTAACTACTAACTACTAACTAACTAACTAACTAACTAACTAACTAACTAACACTAACTAACTAACTACTAACTAACTAACTAACTAAACTAACTAACTACTAACTACTACTACTAACTACTAACTAACTAACTAACTAACTAACTAACTACTAACTAACTAACTAACTAACTAACTAACTACTACTAACTAACTAACTAACTAACTAACTAACTAACTACTACTAACTACTAACTAACTAACTAACTAACAACTAACTAACTAACTACTACTAACTAACTAACTACTAACTAACTAACTAACTAACTAACTACTAACTACTAACTAACTAACTAACTACTACTACTACTACTAACTAACTAACTAACTAACTAACTACTAACTAACTACTACTAACTACTAACTAACTAACTAACTAACTAACTACTAACTACTAACTAACTAACTAACTAACTAACATTCTTTAAAACGTGGAATGTTTGGACTATAGCACGCAAGGACTTGTTTCAGTATACAATTGTCTCTTTCCTTTTATACTCTGAACTAATACAGTGGATAGTATATTATGCATTCGTCTATATGAATGTCTGTCTGTCTATCCCTGTAAACTTTGTAAGCAAAGTAAATGTTGAAATTATAAATATATGTTCGACCATGCCCGACAATAACTTCTTACTTGTTTTTAATTAATATTAACTAAACTCCAACAAAGTCAAATTCTAGTCCCATTTTAAATTTTATTTAATGTTATTTTATTTTCTCCGAAAACTACTATTATTTTAAGGAAGTATATAAATAGCATAACAATTTAACCAACCCTTTTTTTAAATTCACTATTAAATAAAGGAGGATTTAATCAAATAAATGTTTGTTACACAACTCAAAAAAAAAAAAAAAATTATAACAATCTTCTATTGTTGTCTACAACAAATGTAAATTTATTCTATGCAATTTAAATGTTTTTTCTTCTGCTGAAATCAGCAGAAAATGAATACAGTTTTTAACCAGCATAAAAATTGAGTCAACAATTCATACGAAAAAAAATACAACAAATAAAAAAGGAAAATTAGTTTATTTAACAAAAATAAAAACTTTTGCATGGAAAAGTTTTACAAATTCAACAAATGGAAAAAAATAACAAACCAAACAACAACAAAAAAACAGCAGCAGCAAAAAGAATC
>NW_023998193.1:0-9078 GCF_015586225.1 Lucilia sericata | reverse complement strand
AACTAGAACTGAACTAGAACTGAACTAGAACTGAACTAGAACTGAACTAGAACTGAACTAGAACTGAACTAGAACTGAACTAGAACTGAACTAGAACTGAACTAGAACTGACTAGAACTGAACTAGAACTGAACTAGAACTGAACTAGAACTGAACTAGAACTGAACTAGAACTAACTAGAACTGAACTAGAAACTGAACTAGAACTGAACTAGAACTGAACTAGAACTGAACTAGAACTGAACTAGAACTGAACTAGAACTGAACTAGAACTGAACTAGAACTGAACTAGAACTGAACTAGAACTGAACTAGAACTGAACTAGAAATGAACTAAACTGAACTAGAATGAACTAGAACTGAACTAGAACTGAACTAGAACTGAACTAGAACTGAACTAGAACTGACACTAGAACTGAACTAGAACTGAACTAGAACTGAACTAGAACTGAACTAGAACTGAACTAGAACTGAACTAGAACTGAACTAGAACTGAACTAGAAACTGAACTAGAACTGAACTAGAACTGAACTAGAACTGAACTAGAACTGAACTAGAACTGAACTAGAACTGAACTAGAACTGAACTAGAACTGAACTAGAACTGAACTAGAACTGAACTAGAACTGAACTAGAACTGAACTAGAACTGAACTAGAACTGAACTAGAACTGAACTAGAACTGAACTAGAACTGAACTAGAAACTGAACTAGAACTGAACTAGAAAACTGAACTAGAACTGAACTAGAAGAACTAGAACTGAACTAGAACTGAACTAGAACTGAACTAGAACTGAACTAGAACAAAGAAATGAACTAGAACTGAACTAGAACTGAACTAGAACTGAACTAGAACTGAACTAGAACTGAACTAGAACTGAACTAGAACTGAACTAGAACTGAACTAGAACTGAACTAGAACTGAACTAGAACTGAACTAGAACTGAACTAGAACTGAACTAGAATGAACTAGAACTGAACTAGAACTGAACAAGAACTGAACTAGAAACTGAACTAGAACTGAACTAGAACTGAACTAGAACTGAACTAGAACTGAACTAGAACTGAACTAGAACTGAACTAGAACTGAACTAGAACTGAACTAGAACTGAACTAGAACTGAACTAGAACTGAACTAGAACTGAACTAGAACTGAACTAGAACTGAACTAGAACTGAACTAGAACTGAACTAGAACTGAACTAGAACTGAACTAGAACTAGAACTGAACTAGAACTAGAACTGAACTAGAACTGACTAGAACTGAACTAGAACTGAAGAATATTTGAAAATCTTTTGATTTTGATGAACCACTGTATGAGTGATGAATTCAGAGGCTGAAACATAGTATTTTTTATCATTTTTCAAAATTTCAAAATTAAAACTGATTAGATTTTTGCAGATTGATTTAATAAGAGGAATAAAAAATCTTCTAATGAATTCCTTTCATAAGTCCATTCAATATGACTCCCATCCGTATGCATATCTTCTGCTTAGGTGTCATATGAGCAGGAAGTAATCTGTGTTGGTAGGGTAGCTAAAGTACGTCCCTGCTTTTTTCTGCGAAATAGCACATTACTCCAGATTTTACTTTTAAATCGCATTCTATGTTTTTCTCTCACATTGCAACATCCTGTTACTACATTAGTTCATTGTATAAATATAAAATATATTTATATTATTTACTTTTTTGTTTATATGTATAACTAAGTCCATGTTCCTCTGGTGTCGCCAAACACCAACCAACCAGTCAACACCACCGCCTTAAGTATTTTTTTATTCACTACTTTTAGTCAAACCTCAAATGACGACAAATGACTTTAATTGCATTTCTTACAACAACACATTGAAATCCCAGGAACAACAGCAATTTCTTCATTTAGTTTTTTTTCCATATCTTTCCTTCCTTACTATCGTGTAGTAGTGCCACATATAGTGGTACATTCTGTCAGTCGACGTTTTGTAATTATAAATGTAAATGGAATTCATGAGAAATAAAATCTTTGGTTTGGTTTCCTCCTGTAAAGCTTGAGAATTAGTTTTGATGATTTCTTTTTTTTCGTTAAGGAATATAAATGACATTTGTTATAAGGAAAACCCTTATATGTGGACACAAATGAAATAAAAATCAGTTTTAAATTCCAACGACTTTTTTTTGCTGCGTTTTGTTGGGTTTTAATTATTTTCTCTACAAAAATAGTTGTGACCAAGTAATAAATTTATACACCCGCTTTGTAATAAAAGGGCATACGATTGTCACAATTAAAATTCAATTCTAATATTTCACAGTTTTTTTTCTTGTTATGAGTAATTTTTTATTTATTGGCAAGAAAAGTGAAAATATGAAGGTTTAGTTTTCATGGAAATCAGAAGGATAGAGCAGCCATTTTATGTTGAACTATATATTGTCGATCTATAAATGGAGTATCTCTGAATTCTTGTATTTCTGGCCTTAATCCAGTCCAAATTTTGGATTTTTCATAAAAAATTCTATTCTAATCAAAATCTATTAAATCTATTCAACAAATACATATTTGTTATATAAATATAATGTAATTATTAAATAACAGTTAATACATCATTACAACTCTTTCAACTTGATTTCTAATGTCTAAACAATGACACACAAAATAAAAATTAACAATAATAATACGGGTCAATCTACAATCCCACTGCTGCCACAGCCACTGCTTAAAAATACTCACAATATGCGGGATCAATTAATGTTACTTACAACAATATTCAATACACACAATAAACGGGTTGTTGCCACAACTATCCCATAAACAATTTAACACTTTCAATTTGTGTATTATTTGTAAGTGTGGTGTAATAAATTTATAATTGATGACAACTACAAATGACAACAATAGCGATTTAGTAGTAAAAGAAATCAGAAGTAAAAAAAAAAACACAAATTGAGACAATAATTAATGAAAATAAATCTCAAAATGTTGGCTGCACAATCATAAAGAAAATTATTAAAACAAATTAATGACAATCAGACAAAAGAAACAATTAAATTGAATCGAATTGAATAGAGATTGATTTCTTTGAAATTCTAAGTGACAAAGAAGGGGGTGTTTAGTATTATGTAGTTTATAGTGGGTTACATTGATTTGATGTAGCAATACGAAGAAATTTTTAATTGATTTCAATTAATTTTATTTTGCAGTTATGAAAGAGGAAAGTAAAATAGAATAACAGGCGTCCAGTGGGGAAAAGTAATAAGAATCTAGAAAAAAACAGATAATGACTTGTAGTTACGCAAGAACTTACTTTTCAATGACTACTACAAACCGTGTAAGTGCACTACTTAGAAGGAGTGCAGTAATGCTTACAAATAATATGTTTATTAAGTACTTACTCTCGGCCATTGACATATTGTTTTCGAGATTTGTGAACATATCCTCGTGGGAAACTATTTTCTTACAAACAAAACACTGAACTCATCCCAGTGTTAAAATGATGACTTAAAAAGCTCAACTCCTTACTTTCAATGTAAGCTTTAGGTGGAAAGTTGAGTTAATATAATTTCTTTGTAAAAAACGGTCTATTTAGTTAGTTAGTTAGTTAGTTAGTAGTAGTTAGTTAGTTAGTTAGTTAGTTAGTTAGTTAGTTAGTTAGTTAGTTAGTTAGTTAGTTAGTTAGGTAGTTAGTTAGTTAGTAGTTAGTTAGTTAGTTAGTTAGTAGTTAGTTAGTTAGTTTAGTTAGTTAGTTAGTTAGTTAGTTAGTAGTTAGTTAGTTAGTAGTAGTTAGTTAGTTAGTTAGTTAGTTAGTTAGGTAGTTAGTTAGTTAGTTAGTTAGTTAGTTAGTTAGTTAGTTAGTTAGTTAGTAGTTAGTTAGTTAGTTAGTTAGGTAGTTAGTTAGTTAGTTAGTTAGTTAGTTAGTTAGTTAGTTAGGTAGTTAGTTAGTTAGTTAGTTAGTTAGTTCGTTAGTTAGTTAGTTAGTTAGTTAGTTAGTTAGTTAGTTAGTTAGTTAGTTAGTAGTTAGTTAGTAGTAGTTAGTTAGTTAGTTAGTAGTTAGTTAGTAGTTCGTTAGTTAGTTAGTTAGTAGTTAGTAGTAGTTAGTTAGTTAGTTAGTTAGTTAGTTAGTTAGTTAGTTAGTTAGTTAGTTAGTTAGTAGTTAGTTAGTTAGTTAGTTAGTTAGTAGTTAGTTAGTTAGTTAGTTAGTTAGTTAGTTAGTTAGTTAGTTAGTTAGTTAGTTAGTTAGTAGTTAGTTAGTTAGTTAGTTAGTTAGTTAGTTAGTAGTAGTTAGTTAGTAGTAGTTAGTAGTAGTTAGTTAGTTAGTAGTTAGTTAGTTAGTTAGTTAGTAGTTAGTTAGTTAGTTAGTTAGTAGTTAGTTAGTTAGTTAGTAGTAGTTAGTTAGTTAGTTAGTTAGTTAGTTAGTTAGTTAGTTAGTAGTTAGTTAGTAGTTAGTTAGTTAGTTAGTTAGTAGTTAGTTAGTTAGTTAGTTAGTTAGTTAGTTAGTTAGTTAGTTAGTTATTAGTTAGTAGTTTAGTTAGTTAGTAGTAGTTAGTTAGTTAGTTAGTTAGTTAGTTAGTAGTTAGTTAGTTAGTTAGTAGTTAGTTAGTTAGTTAGTTAGTTAGTAGTAGTAGTTAGTTAGTTAGTTAGTTAGTAGTTAGTTAGTTAGTTAGTTAGTAGTAGTTAGTTAGTTAGTAGTTAGTTAGTTAGTTAGTTAGTTAGTTAGTTAGTTAGTTAGTTAGTTAGTTAGTAGTAGTTAGTTAGTTAGTTAGTTAGTTAGTTAGTTAGTTAGTAGTTAGTTAGTTAGTTAGTTAGTTAGTTAGTTAGTTAGTTAGTTAGTTAGTTAGTTAGTAGTTAGTTAGTTAGTTAGTTAGTAGTTAGTTAGTTAGTAGTTAGTTAGTTAGTTAGTTAGTTAGTTAGTTAGTTAGTTAGTTAGTTAGTTAGTTAGTTAGTTAGTTAGTTAGTTAGTTAGTAGTTAGTTAGTTAGTTAGTTAGTAGTAGTTAGTTAGTTAGTTAGTTAGTTAGTTAGTTAGTTAGTTAGTTAGTTAGTAGTTAGTTAGTTAGGTAGTTAGTAGTAGTTAGTAGTTAGTTAGTTAGTTAGTTAGTAGTTAGTTAGTTAGTTAGTTAGTAGTTAGTTAGTTAGTTAGTTAGTTAGTTAGTTAGTAGTTAGTTAGAGTTAGTTAGTTAGTTAGTTAGTTAGTTAGTTAGTTAGTTAGTTAGTTAGTAGTTAGTTAGTTAGTTAGTTAGTTAGTTAGTTAGTAGTTAGTTAGTTAGTTAGTTAGTTAGTTAGTTAGTTAGTAGTTAGTTAGTTAGTTAGTGTAGGTAGTTAGTTAGTTAGTTAGTAGTAGTTAGTTAGTTAGTTAGTTAGTAGTTAGTTAGTTAGTTAGTTAGTTAGTTAGTTAGTTAGTAGTTAGTAGTTAGTTAGTAGTTAGTTAGTTAGTTAGTTAGGTAGTTAGTTAGTTAGTTAGTAGTTAGTTAGTTAGTTAGTTAGTTAGTTAGTTAGTAGTAGTTAGTTAGTTAGTTAGTAGTTGTAGTTAGTTAGTTAGTAGTTAGTTAGTTAGTTAGTAGTAGTTAGTTAGTTAGTAGTTAGTTAGTTAGTTAGTTAGTTAGTTAGTTAGTTCAGTAAGTACGTAAGTCATTGTGTACCTGTCTCATGAAAAGGACCTTCACATAAATATTTGACATGGATTTCAATAACTCTTACTTCTAAAAGGATTCCAAATATATGTATTGTATATACTTTCATACTTAGATCCCCTCAACAATATTTATTCCCACACATTCTTAGGTAAATAATAATCCACTCAAATCAAATCTCATCGCACATTGTCCGCACACAAATGACAACTTTTCCTCCAATCAATGTACAAAAGGTATTATGCAACAATTTAAACGAAAAACCATTCATAAGCGAACTAAAAACAGCACAAACTTGTCTTCTAATACAAATTATCAATTAAATACCATCTTTGAAGAGAACATCTTTTTTACCATGGACACATTTGCCAGACAATTTTTGCACTTGTTCTCTTTCAATTCAATATTGTTATCAAATACTTTGTGCATATATATTTTTTTTTTGAACTAAAAGCGGCCTACACAAAACACTGGACTAAAACAACATTTTGAAATTTTACACTGTATGTGATTAGTGTGTGATTAAATAAAACTAAAGTACTTGTAACATTAAGGAAATGTTTATTCAACAAATAAACAAACAACATTGTGCATTTTTTCTTCTTTTGCTCAGATTTCTTGATGTTAAAATTTTTGTCTAACAAATTTGTTCCCATCCATTTCATTTGAGAGTTGAAGTGCGTGGAATAGAGTTTGATAAAGAATGAATGAAGAACAAAAAATAAAAAAAGGTTGAAAATATGAAATGCCAGAGACTGTAAGTTATGATATTAATGCCAAATTACCTAAAAATGCATTAATGCGTGCCTTAATACTATAGATATGAGCTTGTAAATGTTACTAAAAATACATTCACATAGAGGAGGATTTTATATAACATGTTGATGTCGTTTGTACGCATGCGTGGTAGATATACGATATTAACCCTGCAGTTTTATAGGTATTGATTGTTAATTTATATTCAGTTAGTTTAATGGTTAGATAGTTTTTAACATAAACTAAAGGGGTAAGTTATAGATGTCATTTAAGACGCCATTTAAGCGTCCCTATGTAGTTATAAGACGCTAAAGCTCTGCAGGGTAATTGTAAAATTTCTCATCGTACTAACATTGATATGTACAATAGTTTTGTATACAAATGAAAACTGAAACTGATTTTCTACTTAGATTTGTGAGATAAGTAGGGTTGCCAAAATAATTCTAATTGTGAATAGTGAATAGCTAAAGAAATGTTAACCCAAAAACCCCACTGTATACTTTTTTAAGGGATTAAGCTGCCAAAAATCCAAATCTGGCCTCAGAAATTCTTCATCATATTTTCGGGATATCAAGTCTTTAAAATTTAAAAAATCCTCGTATATGATTTTCTAAGAGATTGAGCTGCGCCGATTCCATATCTGGCATAAGAATTTCTTCTTACATCTCTCAGGTTTTCGAGATATCGGGTCTTATAAATTAAAAAAAACGTTTTGGCCATATAACAGACGTTATAACAGCTCTTAGACATCTTTGTTTTTAAATTATCTTAAGTAATCTGAAAGTGCAATCCAATGACTTTAAAATAAAGGTTCCCTTGACTTTAAAATATAGGTCCCTTTTCGAGATATCTTAACGTAAAGCCAGAAACAACCATAAATTTACAAAAACTAAATTTTTTATTTCATTTCATCAGAATATGTCATAATTTTTCCAAAACTTGTCTATAGTCTTCATAATCCATAATCTCGTTTATAGCTGATTTATGCCAATAAAGTCTATAACATAATCTCTTGTCTAGACGGAACTCGTGCATAGGATCGCCTGTAGTCTCATTGATTGCCCAGTCTTTAGTTTCGTCTTTACTATCGTCCATAGTCTAGTCAAGAAACACCTTTATACTCTCGACTATATTTTAGTATATTAACTAGTCTATAATCTCGTCTATAAACTTGTATATTAACTCGTCTACAGTTTCGTCTATAAACTCGTCTATAGTGTCATCTATACTCCCATCTATAAACTCCTCTATACTCTCATCTATAGATTCGTCTGTATCGTCTAGTCTAGAAACACCTTTATACTCTCGACTATATTCTAGTATATTAACTCGTCTATAATCTCCTCTATAAACTCGTCTATAAATTCGTCTACAGTTTCGACTATAGAGTCATCTATACTCCCGTATATAGATCGTCTGTCTATAGTCCGTTCTATACTATGTACTCTTGTCTATAGTCTGTACTATACCCTTTAAATTATTCTATATACTTGTCTATTAAATGGTCTATGATCACGTCTATAGTCTCGTCTATAAACTTGTCTATAGTATCGCCTTTAATCTCGTTTGTAGTCCCGTCTATAAACTGGTTTATAGTCTTGTTTGTAGTCTCATCCATAATCCTATTCACAGCTTCATCTATAAACACGTCTATACTCTCGTCTTCAGTCTAGTCTATAGTACCGCCGTTAAACTCGTTTGTAGTATCGTCCATAAACTCGTCTATAGTTTTTGTAAACTTGTCTGTAGTCTCGTCTATAAAGCCATCTTTATTCTCGTCTATAAAGTCATATGTAGTCTCTTGAATAAACTCGTTTAAAAACTGATCTATAATGTGTTTTACAATTTCATCATTTTAATTCTCTTCTCTGTCCGATATTCTCTTAAATAATCTATTAATTTTCTAAAACATTATTCTCCAATATTGTGGCAACCTTTAAGACGAATAGTTTCTATACTCTTGGGGAATTGAAAAATAAGGTAATAAAACTTAAAAAAAACACACACAATTTGCTAGAATGCACTTTATTGCATTTTAATTAGTGTAATATCAATTTGTACTTTAAGAGTGATGAAGGTACAATATTCATTTGAACCTTTAAATGGTAAATGTATGCAACTAAGAATGACAAAGAGCAGCGAGAATCACCACCAACATCATCAACGTCAAACAATGACTCGACTGGTCGGTCAGAATGAAGTTTAAGTCCTACAGATGAGTTGTAGTCAAAAAAAAAGAAGAAAAAGGCCTCATAAATGACATAAAGCTAAAGAAGGTAATAAAATTTAAAATTTTTTTTCTCTTTTTAGAGTTAAACTTTCATGGTGAAGAAATTACTTTATACAAAGAAAAAAAAAAAACATTTTGTGTAATGAACTTTTATACAAAAGTATATTTTTCATAAAAAAGTATTTGCAAGTTAACGAGGGATTTGAATAGGGTAATACTTATATCAGGTATCACTCAAAAGAAACTTTAGAGATTTTATTTTACGTTGAAGGATTTTCAACAGAGAGAATTTTCAATTCAATTCAGGAATTAATACTTCTTTGAATGATTCTTATCCTAGAAGAATGATAAAATCCGGTTAAAGATTTTGCTCTTTAGGGCAGAGTCAAACACATATGATCATTAACATGATGATTTCTCAAATCTTGATCTTTTTCACATATAAGAACTTTAGAATTTCAACCTGTAACACCGCAGTTCTTAAGATATAGACCGAG
>NW_023998192.1:0-9445 GCF_015586225.1 Lucilia sericata | reverse complement strand
TTATCTTAGATTTTTTAGGAGGAAAAAAAAAAACAAACAAATTGCGTTGCTGTTTGGCATACAATTGTTGCAACAGGAAGAAAGACAGACGCTAGAATATAGGGGAGTCGGAATGAATCCTAGTCTAGATAAAACAGCAGCACAGTAAAACCTTAAAGAATCTTTCCAAAGCAGAACTAGAAGAGAAGAACTAGAACAGAACTAGAACACAAACTAGAACACAACTAGAACAGAACTAGAACAACTAGAACACAACTAGAACACAACTAGAACAAACTAGAACACAACTAGAACAGAACTAGAACAGAACTAGAACAGAACTATAGAACAGAAACTAGAACAGAACTAGAACAGAACTAGAACAGAACTAGAACAGAACTAGAACAGAACTAGAACAGAACTAGAACAGAAAGAACAGAACTAGAACAGAACTAGAACAGAACTAGAACAGAACTAGAACAGAACTAGAACAGAACTAGAACAGAACTAGAACAGAACTAGAACAGAACTAGAACAGAACTAGAACAGAACTAGAACAGAACTAGAACAGAACTAGAACAGAACTAGAACAGAACTAGAACAGAACTAGAACAGAACTAGAACAGAACTAGAACAGAACTAGAACAGAACTAGAACAGAACTAGAACAGAACTAGAACAGAACTAGAACAGAACTAGAACAGAACTAGAACAGAACTAGAACAGAACTAGAGAACACAGAACTAGAACAGAACTAGAACAGAACTAGAACAGAACTAGAACAGAACTAGAACAGAACTAGAACAGAACTAGAACAGAACTAGAACAGAACTAGAACAGAACTAGAACAGAACTAGAACAGAACTAGAACAGAACTAGAACAGAACTAGAACAGAACTAGAACAGAACTAGAACAAGAACTAGAACAGAACTAGAACAGAACTAGAACAGAACTAGAACAGAACTAGAACAGAAACTAGAACAGAACTAGAACAGAACTAGAACAGAACTAGAACAGAACTAGAACAGAACTAGAACAGAACTAGAACAGAACTAGAACAGAACTAGAACAGAACTAGAACAGAACTAGAACAGAACTAGAACAGAACTAGAACAGAACTAGAACAGAACTAGAACAGAACTAGAACAGAACTAGAACAGAACTAGAACAGAACTAGAACAGAACTAGAACAGAACTAGAACAGAACTAGAACAGAACTAGAAACAGAACTAGAACAGAACTAGAACAGAACTAGAACAGAACTAGAACCGAACTAGAACAGCATGAACAGAACTAGAAACGAAACTAGAAACAGAACTAGAACAGAACTAGAACAGAACTAGAAACAGAACTAGAACAGAACTAGAACAGAACTAGAACAGAACTAGAACAGAACTAGAACAGAACTAGAACAGAAACTAGAACAGAACTAGAACAGAACTAGAACCGAACTAGAACAGAACTAGAACAGAACTAGAACAGAACTAGAACAGAACTAGAACAGAACTAGAACAGAACTAGAACAGAACTAGAACAGAACTAGAACAGAACTAGAACAGAACTAGAACAGAACTAGAACAGAACTAGAACAGAACTAGAACAGAACTAGACAGAACTAGAACAGACTAGAACAGAACTAGAACAGAACTAGAACAGAACTAGAAACAGCACTAGAACAGAACTAGACAGAACTAGAACAGAACTAGAACAGAACTAGAACAGACACTAGAACAGAACTAGAACAGAACTAGAACAGAACTAGAACAGAACTAGAACAGAACTAGAAACAGAACGAGAACAGAACTAGAACAGAACTAGAACAGAACAGAACTAGAACAGAACTAGAAACAGAGCTAGAACAGAACTAGAACAGAACTAGAAGCAGAACTAGAACAGAACTAGAACAGAACTAGAGCAGAACTGTTCTAGAACTAGAACAGAACTAGAACAGAACTAGAAACAGAACTAGAACAGAACTAGAACAGAACTAGAACAGAACTAGAACAGAACTAGAACAGAACTAGAACAGAACTAGAACAGAACTAGAACAGAACTAGAACAGAACTAGAACAGAACTAGAACAGAACTAGAACAGAACTAGAACAGAACTAGAACAGAACTAGAACAGAACTAGAACAGAACTAAAATAGAAGAATAAAGTTTTTGGCACTGCTACAGAGGTTTTACTGTTTGCCCTCAAAAGTAACATAAAACAATATACAGATAAACAAAAAAGATTTCTGCGCTTATACAAATGCATTTAAATACTTTGCTTTTCGCTGTGAAACTTAATTTAATATGAATGTACTTAGCTGATTAACTTTAAACGGCAAAAAAAAAGGAAATTTCTCATATTAAAATTAAAACTCTTTAACTTTGATAATTGAAGTGTAACTAGTAAAAACTGAATGAGATGTGAAAATATTTACTAGGAATTTTTTCCAATTTTTCGCTACAAATGTTTTACATTATCAGTAATCAAATCACTTTATTAAGAACTTTAACAAATGTCTATTTAGTTTTTTTATTATTGTTTTATTTTTACTTAAATCCCTTTTAAATTACCAACAAATCCGCTTTTAAAAATGCGTAAATCTTCCAAATAATCTAAATTTATCTGCAATTAATAACAATCATACGCACCATTATACCAAAACAAATGTCATATTTAGATTTTCCTGTTCTACAATTGCTATAAATATAAAATATTCAACTTTATTAACATTTTTATAGACTAGAGGAAATCTCAAAATAAATCACATTATTAACACTTGTAAATTAAACTACTTAGGGAAACAGCAGAAAACCCAAAAGTGACAAAAGAAAAGAGGAAAGAAGACAAAACGAGAACAACAATAAATGACAATAAAATAAATGTGTCAAATATTTAATATTTAAATAAAATTTATGATTGTTCTGATGATGTTCTTTTTTGTTCTTAACAGTTCTTAAGTTTATAATGCTGAAGCTTTAAAGGAAACTGTTTTAAGGGCTAAAAGGAAGCAGAGTATTTATGGCATTTGTCCTTTTTTTCTTTTTGTTTTTGGTAACGTCCCGGATTGTTATCTGTGCTTAAATTTGTGTCTTTTAAGTAGCTTATGGGAAAATGGGAATTGTAAGTTTGTTCATTTTTTTTTTTTTTTTGCTGTTTTCGATTCTAATATTTGAGTCCTTGTATGGTTGTGGCTGCTAGTTTCTTGTTTCAATGTCTACATGAATTTTACAAATGGTTGTCCGTCTGTCTGTGGGTTTTTGGGTTGTTGTTTTATATGTTTGTTTGATATGCTGTCTCTGCTTGCCTTTCAATGGCTATGTAAGTATGTATGTATGTGTTTATAAGATTCAGTTAAAAATATTATGGTTTTGTTATTTAATGTCAACACTTTTGCCATAAATATGTTCGTATAAATAGATACTTGTTTTGACAATATGATGACGTTTTATGAAAAAAGAACAAAATAAAATAAATAAACAAAAAGGATTTAAAATGGATGAACCGTTTAGAAGCTATTTAAAGAGCGTAAAAAAGAGGGACACAAGTTAATAACGTGAATGCTTTAAATTACGTATGGATGTTTTATTATACAGACTAGAAATGAACGAGAAATAAACTACAAATGAACTATAAAGACGAGAAATGAACTAGAAATTCAATAGATTAACTAGAAATGACCTAGAAATTAACTAAAATTACCTAGAAATGACTAGACTAGAAATTACTTGAACTAGAAACTGTAACTAGAACTGAACTAGACATGAACTATAACTGAACTAGAACTGAACTAGAACTGAACTAGAACCTGAACTAGAACTGAACTAGAACTGAACTAGAACTGAACTAGAACTGAACTAGAACTGAACTAGAACTGAACTAGAAAACTGAACTAGAACTGAACTAGAACTGAACTAGAACTGAACTAGAACTGAAACTAGAACTGAACTAGAACTGAACTAGAACCTGAACTAGAACTGAACTAGAACTGAACTAGAACTGAACTAGAACTGAACTTAGAACTGAACTAGAACTGGAAACTAGAACTGAACTAGAACTGAACTGAACTGAACTAGAGAACTGAAACTAGAACTGAACTAGAACTGAACTAGAACTGAACTAGAAATCCTGAACTAGAACTGCACTAGAACTGAACTAGAACTGAACTAGAACTGAACTAGAACTGAACTAGAACTGAACTAAGAACTTGAACTAGAAATGAACTAGAACTGAACTAGAACTTGAATAGAACTGAACTAAGAACTTGAACTAGAACTGAACTAGAACTGAACTAGAACTGAACTAGAAATCGAACTGACTAGAACTGAACTAGACACTGAACTAGAAATGAACTAGAACTGGAACTAGAACTGAACTAGAACTGACACTAGAACTTGAACTAGAACTGACTAGACGAACTAGAACTGAACTAGAACTGAACTAGAACTGAACTAGAACTGAACTAGAACTGAACTAGAACTGAACTAGAACTGAACTAGAACTGAACTAGAACTGAACTAGAACTGAACTAGAACTGAACTAGAACTGAACTAGAACTGAACTAGAACTGAACTAGAACTGAACTAGAACTGAACTAGAACTGAACTAGAACTGAACTAGAACTGAACTAGAACTGAACTAGAACTGAACTAGAACTGAACTAGAACTGAACTAGAACTGAACTAGAACTGAACTAGAACTGAACTAGAACTGAACTAGAACTGAACTAGAACTGAACTAGAACTGAACTAGAACTGAAACTAGAACTGAACTAGAACTGAACTAGAACTGAACTAGAACTGAACTAGAACTGAACTAGAACTGAACTAGAACTGAACTAGAACTGAACTAGAACTGAACTAGAACTGAACTAGAACTGAACTAGAACTGAACTAGAACTGAACTAGAACTGAACTAGAACTGAACTAGAACTGAACTAGAACTGAACTAGAACTGAACTAGAACTGAACTAGAACTGAACTAGAACTGAACTAGAACTGAACTAGAACTGAACTAGAACTGAACTAGAACTGAACTAGAACTGAACTAGAAACTGAACTAAACTGAACTAGAACTGAACTAGAACTGAACTAGAACTGAACTAAACTGAACTAGAACTGAACTAGAACTGAAAGGAACTGAACTAGAACTGAACTAGAACTGAACTAGAACTGAACTAGACTGAACAAGAACTGAACTAGAACTGAACTAGAACTGAACTAGAACTGAACTAGAACTGAACTAGAACTGAACTAAACTGAACTAGAACTGAACTAGAACTGAACTAAACTGAACTAGAACTGAACTAGAACTGAACTAGAACTGAACTAGAACTGAACTAGAACTGAACTAGAACTGAACTAGAACTGAACTAGAACTGAACTAGAATGAAAGAACTGAACTAGAACTGAACTAGAACTGAACTAGAACTGAACTAGAACTGAACTAGAACTGAACTAGAACTGAACTAGAACTGAACTAGAACTGAACTAGAACTGAACTAGAACTGAACTAGAACTGAACTAGAACTGAACTAGAACTGAACTAGAACTGAACTAGAACTGAACTAGAACTGAACTAGAACTGAACTAGAACTGAACTCGAACTGAAACTAGAACTGAACTAGAACTGAACTCGAACTGAACTAGAACTGAACTAGAACTGAACTAGAACTGAACTAGAACTGAACTAGAACTGAACCAGAACTGAACTAGAACTGAAGTAGAACTGAAGTAGAACTGAACTAGAACTGAACTAGAACTGAACTAGAACTGAACTAGAACTGAACCAGAACTGAACCAGAACTGAACTAGAACTGAAATAGAACTGAAATAGAACTGAACTAGAACTGAAGCAATTCACCAACAAAAAACAATTATTTGAGAGAAAACATAAAAGTCCATTTTCTGGCTAAACTAGATGAGCTAGGGCGAAAATAAAGATAATCTGTGATCACTCATATTTTAAACCAAAATCCGATTTTATGAGTGTGATCGATTTTATGAGTGAAAACATAAAAATCCATTTTCTGGCTAAACTAGAGGAGCTAGGACGAAAATAAAGATAATCTGCGATCACTCATATTTTATACCAAAATCCGGTTTTATGAGTGAAAACATAAAAGTCGATTTTTTGGCTAAACTAGAGGAGCTAGGACGAAAATAAAGAAAATCCGCGATCACTCATATTTCATGCCAAAAACCCGTTTTTTTGAAGTGAAAACATAAAAGTCCATTTTCTGGCTAAACTGGAGGAGCTAGGGCAGAAATAAAGATAATCTGTGATCACTCATATTTCATACCAAAATCCGATTTATGAGTGAAAACATAAAAGTCCATTTTCTAGCTAAACTAGATGAGCTAGGGCGAAAACAAAGATAATCTGTGATCACTCATATTTCATACTAAATCCGATTTTATGAGTGAAAACATAAAGTACATTTTCTAGCTAAACTAGGACGAGCTAGGACGAAAATAAAGAAAATCCGTGATCACTCAAATTTCATACCAAAATCCGATTTTATGAGTGAAAACATAAAAGTCCACTTTCTGGCTAAACTAGAGGAGCTAGGACGAAAATAAAGAAAATTCGTGATCACTCATATTTTATACCAAAATCCGATTTTATGGGTTGAAAGCATAAAGGTCCATTTTCTAGCTAAACTAGAGGAGCTAGGGCGAAAATAAAGATAATCTGTGATCACTCATATTTCATACCAAAATCCGATTTTATGAGTGAAAACATAAAAGTACATTTTCTGGCTAAACTAGAGGAGCTAGGACGAAAATAAAGATAATCTGTGATCAATTATATTTCATACCAAAGTCCATTTTCTACTAAACTAGATGAGCTAGGGCAAAAATAAGAAAATCCGTGATCACTCATATTTCATACCAAAATCCGATTTTATGAGTGAAACCATAAAAGTCCATTTTCTGGCTAAACTAGAGGAGCTAGGGCGAAAATTAAAGATAATCTGTGATCACTCATATTTCATACCAAAATCCGATTTTATGAGTGAATGAAACATAAAAGTCCACTTTCTGGCTAAACTAGAGGAGCTAGGACGAAAATAAACAAAATTCGTGATCACTCATATTTCATACCAAAATCCAATTTTATGAGTGAAAACATAAAAGTACATTTTCTGGCTAAACTAGATGAGCTAGGGCAAAAAGAAAGATAATCTGTGATCACTCATATTTCATACCAAAATCCAATTTTATGAGTGGAAACATAAAAGTCAATTTTCTGGCTCAACTAGAGGATCTAGGGCGAAAATAAAGATAATCTGTGATCACTCATATTTCCTACCAAAACCCGGTTTTATGAGTGAAAACATAAAAGTCCATTTTCTGGCTAAACTAGAGGAGCTAGGACTAAAATAAAGAAAATCCGTGATCACTCATATTCATACCAAAATCCGATTTTATGAGTGAAAACATAAAAGTCCATTTTCTAGCTAAACTAGGACGAGCTAGGACGAAAATAAAGAAAATCCGTGATCACTCATATTTCATACCAAAATCCGATTTTATGAGTGAAAACATAAAAGTCCATTTTCTGGCTAAACTAGAGGAGCTAGGGCGGAAAACAAAGATAATCTGTGATCACTCATATTTCATACCAAAATCCGATTTTATGAGTGAAAACATAAAAGTCCATTTTCTGGCTAAACTAGGGGAGCTAGGACGAAAATAAAGAAAATTCGCGATCACTCATATTTTATACCAAAATCCGATTTTATGACTGAAAGCATAAAGGTCCATTTTCTAGCTAAACTAGAGGAGCTAGGGGAAAAATAAAGAAAATCCGTGATCACTCATATTTTATACCAAAATCCGGTTTTATGAGTGAAAACATAAAAGTCCATTTACTGGCTTAAACTAACTCATATTTCATACCAAAATTCGTTGTTATGAGTGAAAACATAAAAGACCACTTCTGGCTAAACTAGATGAGCTAGAGCGAAATAAAGATAATCTGTGATCACTCACATTTCATGTCAAAATCCGATTTTATGAGTGAAAACATAAAAGTCCATTTTCTGGCTAAACTAGATGAGCTAGGGCGAAAATAAAGATAATCTGTGATCACTCATATTTCATACCAAAATCCGTTGTTATGAGTGAAAACATAAAAGTCCATTTTCTGGCTAAACTAGATGAGCTAGGACGAAAATAAAGAAAATACGTGATCACCTCATATTACCTACCAACAAACTGTTTAATGAGTGAAAAGATTAAAGTCCATTTTCTGACTAAACTAGAGGAGCTAGGGCGAAAATAAAGATAATCTGTGATCACTCATATTTCATACCAAGATCCGATTTTATGAGTGAAAACATAAAAGTCCATTTTTCTGGCTAAACTAGAGGAGCTAGGGCAAAAATAAATATAATCTGTGGGTAACTCATATTTCATACCGAAATCCAATTTTATGAGTGAAAATATAAAAGTCCATTTTCTGGCTAAACTAGATGAGCTAGGGCAAAAATAAAGCTAATCTGTGATCACTCATATTTCATACCCAAAATCCAATTTTTATGAGTGGAAACATAAAAGTCAATTTTCTGGCTAAACTAGAGGAGCTAGGAAGAAAATAAAGATAATCTGTGATCAATTATATTTCATACCAAAGTCCATTTTCTGGCTAAACTAGATGAGCTAGGGCAAAAATAAAGAAAATCCGTGATCACTCATATTTCATACCAAAATCCGATTTTATGAGTGAAAACATAAAAGTCAATTTTCTGGCTAAACTAGAGGAGCTAGGGCGAAAATAAAGATAATCTGTAATCAATTATATTTCATACCAAAATCCAATTTTATGAGTGACAACATAAAAGTCCCGTTTTCTGAGTGAAAACATAAAAGTCAATTTTCTGGCTAAACTAGAGGAGCTAGGTCGAAAAAAGATAATCTGTAATCATTATATTTCATACCAAAATCCAATTTTATGAGTGAAAACATAAAGTCCGTTTTCTGAGTGAAAACAAAAGTCCATTTTTAGGCTAAACTAGAGGAGCTAGGACGAAAATAAAGAAAATCCGTGATCACTCATATTTATACCAAAATCCGATTTTATGAGTGAAAACATAAAAGTCCATTTTCTAGCTAAACTAGGACGAGCTAGGACGAAAATAAAGAAAATCCGTGATCACTCATATTTCATACCAAAATCCGATTTTATGAGTAAAAAATAAAAGTCCATTTCTGGCTAAACTAGAGGAGCTAGGACGAAAATAAAGAAAATTCGTGATCACTCATATTTTATACCAAAATCCGATTTTATGAGTGAAAGCATAAAGGTCCATTTTCTAGCTAAACTAGAGGAGCTAGGGCGAAAATAAAGAAAATCCGTTATCACTATTTCATATCAAAATCCGTTGTTATGAGTGAAAACATAAAAGTCCATTTTCTGGTAAACTGGAGGAGCTAGGGCGAAAATAGAGGTAATCTGTGATCACTCATT
>NW_023998191.1:0-9307 GCF_015586225.1 Lucilia sericata | reverse complement strand
CTTACACCGGTATTTGATGAGTCCATATCTACCGTGAAGCTCACATTAGTTGGCCGATCGATATTCGATAAATTTTCTTGACTTCGTGTCAAAGGCATATTTAAAATTGTTATTTAAACTCAGTAAAGATAAATATATTCCACTACTCGGTTAATTACATATAGTTAGGAACCAGATAATAAAAAAATATGACCTAAATTCAAACTATAAAACAAACAAAAATAAATAAGGCTTATCTAAACTTTCCAAAGAGTATTTTATGACAATTAAATATCAACAAATAAATCTCATTAAGAAAGTATAGAAAATATAGAGGAATAATCTCAGTTTTATATGAGGGTATGTAATCAAACAAATCCAATTACAAAAATCCCGATCATAATAAAAACTAAGCAAAAATTTTGAAAACTAAAAAAAATGATCCAAAGAAAGGGTTTGTTATTCGCGAGTAAGATTTCAATAAAACTCAAGATCAAAAATCTCAAACAAAAAAAATCATACAAAAGATAGAAGTTTTATTAAATATTTGGTTCAGAATTCTATTTAAAAAAATCTGAAAATCCAAAATATTTCAAAAACCGAAATGAGGAAAACAAAATAAAGAGAAAGTTAGTTAATACCACGATTGATTGTTTTGTTTGGAACTTCAGCCAAGATGTAAATAAAATTGTTCAAATTATATGTCCTAAGTGTTTACCAAAGGTATGTAGGACTATTTAGCTGAGGCCCCACGTTGGGCGCCATTAAATTTATGTAACGGTTCAGGCGTTGTGCCCTATCCTTCAGGAGACACGCGCTACCTATTATTCCGACCGTGCTCAGGGTTTGGAGTGGTGTTCTTGTCTTCATCAGGATAGGCTAAGAACCGCACATTAACTTAAAAGGTAGCTATTAATATTAACTAATAAAACTAAAAAAAAATAAAGAAAGTTTGAATTTAAATGTCAAGACCTTTGTATCTTATTAAATCATGCTTAAGACACCCTATAATGATTCCCTAACTACATGTTTAACTAATCTTTCGTGGAATAAAAAAATAATTTAAATTGTCATTATATAAGTCTAATAATTAAACATATTTATTATTAAAATGTAAACTGAACATGTTCATAAACTTCATATTTAACATTAATAAAAATTATTGGTTAATTTTTTGTTGTGTAGTGTAATTTGTTTATTTTATTTTTAAGTATTCTAAATTGAAATATTCAACAATGAAAATTTTTAATTTTACTTTCAAATGTTGCTAACATAATGCTTTAAGATATTATGTTAATAACATAATTGTTTTAACATTAACACAAAAAAACATTCAATTTAGAACACTTAAATACATAGAGAATTTAAATGAACAGTAAACACAATTTAAAACTTACCAAACATAATCCAACGATGACAACAGGCCTGTAGTTTGTTGAATTTGGGTTAAATTATAATTTTGAATTTTTAAATTCTCATATTTTTATAGATTTTAGATTTTAAGTGTATTTATGTATATATGTTAGTGTTTATGTGTGTAGAGTGTATAAAATGTTAGTGTATAAGTGTTATTACAATTTTAAGTTAATTTAAGTTGTGATTAAGTTTAATTTTAGATAAATTAAGTTAATTAATTGAAATTAAGTTAAAAATTGAAATTAAGTTAAGATTAAATTAGATTATTATCTAAAATAAGACAAAATTTAAGAAAATTAAAGTTTTTAAGTTAAGATAGATGCAAGTAAAGTAAAAAAGTTTTAGTAATTTAACAAAAGTTTTTTTTAAGATAAATTAATTAGATTTTAAGTTAAATTAGATAAAATTTAAGATAATTTTTAGATAAAAAGATAATTTTTTGTTGTTTTAAGATAAAATTAGTTTTAGTTTATCGTTTATATTAAACCAAATTAGTTTTAGAGGCTTTTTGAAGATAAAATTAGTTTAGATTTAGCGTTTAAGTAAGTTTAAGTAGGTTTTGGTGGTTAAATTAGATTAGATTTTAAGTTTAAGTAGGTTTTAAGTAAGATAATTAGTTGTAGTTTAGTTTAAGTTTGATTCTTGTAGGATTTAAGAAAGATGCTGAGGATTTATCGATGCTTGTTTCACAAAACTTCAAAGTTGAGATAATTATTCCGAATGATTCTTGTTCGGTTTAAATTTATATTCAAATCCAGTGACAGAATTAAACAGATTAAATTAACAAATTTTGATATTCAAAATTGAATCATATAGTTATGTTCCGGATGAAAATTTCCTTTCCAAACCTATGCACAAAAAATCCTTAAATATGGTCACAAAATTTTAAATTTATTATTGTTTACCTTAACTTCCTTCACGAAACCGTTTACTTCTAAAATCAGTAATCCCACAAAATTATATTTTAATATAACGGATATTCTTACAAATAGTTTATTTCCGTTTTGCAGTATTAAAATTTTATTTTCAAATGAAAAAATGAAGTACAAATTTCTCAATACATACAAAAGTTTGTATAAAATTGTTATTGGAAAATTTTAAAGTATTTGAAACCCAATAAACAATTTGAAAACACATAGCCCTCACAAAACAGATACAGCTTAAGATATGCGCTAGCAGATCGGCAACTGGATCTGGAAAGGGCGATTTTAAAACTAAATAATGTTACCTATACTTTGACCTCATAAATGGCCAATTGGATAGATCGATAGAATTATTTTTCCAGGTTTAAAAAGGCGGTAATTTGAGGTTCCGATATGGTTGTGAATAACTTTGACAGTTTTCATGCTATGACAGTCATTTATGCATCATTTTAAAGCATTATGATTGCACTTTAATATGGTATATCATTTGTGGCATAATGTGTTCGTCTAAAAAATGGTCAATTTGCATAATGTATTTTAGAAAATGGCCAATTGGATAGATCGATAGAATTATTTTTCCAGATTTAAAAAGGCGATAATTTGAGGTTCCAATATGGTTGTGAATAACTTTGACAGTTTTTATGCTATGACAGCCATTTATGCATCATTTTAAAGCATTATGATTGCACTTTAATATGGTATATCATTTGTAGCATAATATGTGTTTTTACAAATTGGTCAATTTGATAGATCGGTAGAATTATTGTTCTATGTTTAATAAACGCAGTAATCTGAGGTTCCGATATGGTTGCAATTAACTTTGGCAGTTTTCGTGCTAGGACAGTCGTTTATGCACCATTTTAAAGAATTAAAATTGCCATTTGTTTTGGTATATATGCATCATTTTAGAGCATTATGATTGCACTTTAATTTGGTATATCATTTGTGGCATAATGTATTCGTCTAAAAAATGGTCAATTTGATGGATCGGTAGAATTATTGTTCTATGTTTCAAAACGCGGTAATTTGAGGTTCCGATATGGGTGCAAATAACTTTGACAGTTTTCATGCTAGGGAAATAGTTTATGCATCATTTTAAAGCATTACAGTTGCACTTTATTTTGGTGTATAATTTGTGGCATAATGAATTTTTACAAAAATTGGATAAATCGGTATATTTATTGGTACAGGTTTAAAAATGCGGTAATTAAGGCTCCGATATGGTTGCAAATAACTTTTATAGTTTTCATGTTATAACAGTCGTCTACATATATTTTTATTGCATTATAGTTGCCATTTGCTTTGGTATATAATTTGTTCCATAATATGTTTTTAGAAAATGGCCAATTGGATAGATCGGTAGAGTTATTTTCACAGCTTTAAAAACGCGGTAATTTGAGGTTCCGATATGGTTGCAAATAACATTGACAGTTTTCATGCTATGACAGTATTTTATGCATCATTTTAAAGCATTATGATTGCACTTTAATATGGTATATCATTTGTAGCATAATGTATATTTTTACAAATTGGTCAATTTGATAGATCGGTAGAATTATTGTTCTATGTTTAATAAACGCGGTAATCTGAGGTTCCGATATGGTTGCAAATAACTTTGGCAGTTTTCGTGCTAGGACAGTCGTTCATGCACCATTTTAAAGCATTAAAATTGCAATATATTTTGGTATATAATTTATTGCATAATTTATTTTTAGAAAATGGCCAATTGGATAGATCGATAGAATTAATTTCCCAGGTTTAAAAAGACGGTGATTTGAGGTTCCGATATGGTTGTGAATAACTTTGACAGCTTTAATGCTATGACAGTCATTTTGCATCATTTTAAAGCATTATGATTGCACTTTAATTTGGTATATCATTTGTGGCATAATGTGTTCGTCTAAAAAATGGTCAATTTTAAGGATCTGTAGAATTATTGTTCTATGTTTAAAAAAGAGGTAATTTGAGGTTCCGATATGGTTGCAAATAACTTTGACAGTTTTCATGCTAGGGCAATAGTTTATGCATCATTTTAAAGCATTACAGTTGCACTTTATTTTGGTGTATAATTTGTGGCATAATGAATTTTTACAAAAATTGGATAGATCGGTATATTTATTGGTACAGGTTTAAAAATGCGGTAATTCCGATATGGTTGCAAATAACTTTTATAGTTTTCATGTTATAATAATCGTTTATATATCTTTTATTGCATTATAGTTGCCATTAGCTTTGGTATATAATTTATTGCATAATATATTTTTAGAAAATGGCCAATTGTATAGATCGGTTTGAATTATTTTCACAGCTTTAAAAAGGCGATAATTTGAGGTTCCGATATGGTTAAAGCAATATGATTGCACTTTAATATGGTATATAATTTGTAGCATAATGTGTGTTTTTACTAATTGGTCAATTTGATAGATCGGTAGAGTTATTGTTCTATGTTTAATAAACGCTGTAATCTGAGGTTGCGAAATGGTTGCAATTAACTTTGGCAGTTTTCGTGCTAGGACAGTCGTTTATGCACCATTTTAAATCATTAAAATTGCCATTTGTTTTGGTATATAATTTACTGCATAATGTGTTTTTAGAAAATGGCCAATTGGATAAATCGGTAGAATTACTTTCCCAGGTTTAAAAAGGCGGTAATTTGAGGTTCCGATATGGTTGTGAATAACTTTGACAGTTTTAATGCTATGACAGTCATTTATGCATCATTTTAAAGCATTACAGTTGCACTTTGTTTTGGTGTATAATTTGTGGCATAATGAATTTTTACAAAAATTGGATAGATCGGTATATTTATTGGTACAGGTTTAAAAATGCGTTAATTTAAGGCTCCGATATGGTTGCAAATATTTTTTATAGTTTTCATGTTATAACAGTCGTTTATACATCTTTTTATTGCATTATAGTTGCCATTTGTTTTGGTATATAATTTATTGCATAATGTATTTTTAGAAAATGGCCAATTGAATAGATCGATAGAATTATTTTCCCAGGTTTAAAAAGGCGATAATTTGAGGTTCCGATATGGTTGTGAATAACTCTGACAGTTTTCATGCTATGACAGTCATTTATGCATCATTTTAAAGCATTATGATTGCACTTTAATATGGTATATCATTTGTGGCATAATGTGTGTTTTTACAAATTGGTCAATTTGATAGATCGGTAGAATTATTGTTCTATGTTTAATAAACGCAGTAATCTGAGGTTCCGATATGGTTGCAATTAACTTTGGCAGTTTTCGTACTAGGACAGTCGTTTATGCACCATTTTAAAGAATTAAAATTGCCATTTGTTTTGGTATATATGCATCATTTTAGAGCATTATGATTGCACTTTAATTTGGTATATCATTTGTGGCATAATGTATTCGTCTAAAAAATGGTCAATTTGATGGATCGGTAGAATTATTGTTCTATGTTTCAAAACGCGGTAATTTGAGGTTCCGATATGGGTGCAAATAACTTTGACAGTTTTCATGCTAGGGCAATAGTTTATGCATCATTTTAAAGCATTACAGTTGCACTTTATTTTGGTGTATAATTTGTGGCATAATGAATTTTTACAAAAATTGGATAGATCGCTATATTTATTGGTACAGGTTTAAAAACGCGGTAATTTAAGGCTCCGATATGGTTGCAAATAACTTTTATAGTTTTCATGTTATAACATCGTTTATACATCTTTTTATTGCATTATAGTTGCCATTTGTTTTGGTATATAATTTATTACATAATGTATTTTTAGAAAATGGCCAATTGGATAGATCGATAGAATTATTTTCCCAGATTTAAAAAGGAGGTTCCGATAAAGTTGTGAATAACTTTGACAGTTTTCATGCTATGACAGTCATTTATGCATCATTTTAAAGCATTATGATTGCACTTTAATTTGGTATATCATGTGTGGCATAATATGTTCGCCTAAAGTGGTCAATTTGATGGATCTGTAGAATTATTGTTCTATGCTTAAAAACGCGGTAATTTGAGGTTCCGATATGGTTGTGAATAACTTTGATAGTTTTCACGCTATGATTGTCATTTATGCATCATTTTAAAGCATTATGTTTGCACTTTAATATGGTATATCATCTGTAGCATAATGTGTATTTTTACAAATTGGTAAATTTGTGAGATCGGTAGAATTATTGTTCTATGTTTAATAAACGCAGTAATCTGAGGCTCCGATATGGTGGCAGTTTTCGTGCTAGGACAGTCGTTTATGCATCATTTTGAAGCATTAAAATTGCCATTTGTTTTGGTATATAATTTGTGGCATAATGTATTTTTAGAAAATGGCCAATTGGATAGATCGGTAGAATTATTTTCCCAGGTTTAAAAACGCGGTACTTTGAGGTTCCGATATGGTTGTGAATAACTTTGACAGTTTTCCTGCTATGACAGTCATTTATGCATCATTTTAAAGCATTATGAATGTACTTTAATTTGGTACATCATTTGTGGCATAATGTGTTCGTCTAAAAAATGGTCAATTTGATGGATCGGTAGAATTATTGTTCTATGTTTAAAAACGCGGTAATTTGAGGTTCCGATATGGTTGCAAATAACTTTGACAGTTTTCATGATAGGGCAATAAAGCATTACAGTTGCACTTTATTTTGGTGTATAATTTGTGGCATAATGAATTTTTACAAAAATTGGATAGATCGGTATATTTATTGGTACAGATTCAAAAATGCGGTAATTTAAGGCTCCGATATGGTTGCAAATAACTTTATAGTTTTCATGTTATAACATTCGTTTATATATCTTTTTATTGCATTATAGTTGCCATTTGAAGTTCACATATGGCTGCAAATAACATTGACAGTTTATCATGTGTGGCATAATATGTTCCTCTAAAAATGGTCAATTTGATGGATCTGTAGAATTATTGTTCTATGTTTAAAAACGCGGTAATTTGAGGTTCCGATATGGTTGTGAATAACTTTGATAGTTTTCACGCTATGACAGTAATTTATGCATCATTTTAAAGCATTATGATTTATCATTTATGCATCATTTTTAAGCATTATGATTGCACTTTAATTTGGTATATCATTTGTGGCATATTGTGTTCGTCTAAAAAAGGGTCAATTTGAAGGATCGGTAGTAGAATTATTGTTCTATGTTTAAAAACGCGGTAATTTGAGGTTCCGATATGGTTTGCAAATAACTTTGACAGTTTTCATGCTAGGGCAATAGTTTATGCATCATTTTAAAGCATTACGGTTGCACTTTATTTTGGTGTATAATTTGTGGCATAATGAATTTTTCAAAAATTGGATAGATCGGTATATTTATTGGTACAGGTATAAAAATGCGGTAATTAAAGGCTCCGATATGGTTGCAAATAACTTTTATAGTTTTCATGTTATAACAGTCGTTTATATATCTTTTTATTGCATTATTGTTGCCATTTGTTTTGGTATATAATTTATTGCAAAATATGTTTTTAGAAAATGGCCAATTGGATAGATCGGTATAATTATTTTCACAGCTTTAACAACTAAGAGTGTTATATTCGGCCATGCCGAATCTTTTATACCCACCATCAAATCATCCTTATAAATAAACTTTGATATTATCGATCTTTTGGGAGAGGGAATTTAATAAGGGCTTAAGCATGGACCGTGCTCTTCCGAATTAAAAATATTACTTTTGTTTGATCCAATATTTATAACCATAAACTGTTTTTTTGTAAGAGTGCTTATGTGGAGGGTAGAGTCAATTATGGACCTATCCTTGTCTGTTTATACAATAATTATTTGTATCTAATGTAGCTGTACTTGTATCTTTAATTCAGTCATGAGGTTTGAAGTCATTATCTGAAGGAAACCGAAAATGGGTGTTTGATTAGTTATCGACCAATTTTCATCAAATTCAGTTGAAAAATACCGTAACTTGGAAGAACTTTTGAGCTATACATGAGCGTTAAATGGATTCTAGGGTCAATTATAGACCGATTATTATAAACTTTCGTACATAAATTACGTTCGTAAGTCGTAATTTTAAGCAACTATTGTGCCATAATGTGTTCGTCTAAAAAATGGTCAATTTGATGGATCGGTAGAATTATTGTTCTATGTTTAAAAACGCGGTAATTTGAGGTTCCGATATGGTTGCAAATAACTTTGACAGTTTCATGATAGGGCAATAAAGCATTACAGTTGCACTTTATTTTGGTGTATAATTTGTGGCATAATGAATTTTTACAAAAATTGGATAGATCGGTATATTTATTGGTACAGATTCAAAAATGCGGTAATTTAAGGCTCCGATATGGTTGCAAATAACTTTTATAGTTTTCATGTTATAACAGTCGTTTATATATCTTTTTATTGCATTATAGTTGCCATTTGAGGTTCACATATGGCTGCAAATAACATTGACAGTTTATCATGTGTGGCATAATATGTTCCTCTAAAAATGGTCAATTTGATGGATCTGTAGAATTATTGTTCTATGTTTAAAAACGCGGTAATTTGAGGTTCCGATATGGTTGTGAATAACTTTGATAGTTTTTCACGCTATGACAGTAATTTATGCATCATTTTAAAGCATTATGATTTATCATTTATGCATCATTTTTAAGCATTATGATTGCACTTTAATTTGGTATATCATTTGTGGCATATTGTGTTCGTCTAAAAAAGGGTCAATTTGAAGGATCGTAGAATTATTGTTCTATGTTTAAAAACGCGGTAATTTGAGGTTCCGATATGGTTGCAAATAACTTTGACAGTTTTCATGCTAGGGCAATAGTTATGCATCATTTTAAAGCATTACGGTTGCACTTTATTTTGGTGTATAATTGTGCATAATGAATTTTTACAAAAATTGGATAGATCGGATATTTATTGGTACAGGTATAAAAATGCGGTAATTAAAGGCTCCGATATGGTTGCAAATAACTTTAACATGAAAACTAATGTTATAACAGTCGTTTATATATCTTTTTATGCATTATTGTTGCCA
>NW_023998190.1:0-9291 GCF_015586225.1 Lucilia sericata | reverse complement strand
CGATATTTGGTCGAAAACCCTAATAAAACTAAAATCGCTTATAACTTCGTTAAAACACGCTTAAATTGAAAAATAAGCTTATTTTGTGATCACTTATATTTCCCTTCGAAAATCGATATTTTGGTCGAAAACCCTGATAAAACTAAAATCGCTTATAACTTCGTTAAAACACGTTTAAATTGAAAAATAAGCTTATTTTGTGATCACTCACATTTCCCTTCAAAAATCGATATTTTGGTCGAAAACCCTGATAAAATTAAAATGCCTTATAACTTCGTTAAAACACGTTTAAATTGAAAAATAAGCTTATTTTGTGATCACTTATGTTTCCCTTCAAAAATCGATATTTTGGTCGAAAACCCTGATAAAACTAAAATCGCTTATAACTTCGTTAAAACACGTTTAAATTGAAAAATAAGCTTATTTTGTGATCACTTATATTTCCCTTCAAAAATCGATATTTTGGTCGAAAACTCTGATAAAACCAAAATCGCTTATAACTTCGTTAAAACACGTTTAAATTGAAAAATACGCTTATTCTGTGATCACTCACCTTTCCCTTCAAAAATCGATATTTTGGTCGAAACCCTAATAAAACTAAAATCGCTTGTAACTTCGTTAAAACACGTTTAAATTTAAAAATAAGCTTATTTTGTGATCACTTATATTTCCCTTCAAAAATCGATATTTTGGTCGAAAACCCTGATAAAACTAAAATCCCTTATAACTTCGTTAAAACACGTTTAAATTGAAAAATAAGCTTATTTTGTGATCACTCATATTTCCTTTGTGATCACTCACATTTTCCTGCAAAAATCGATATTTTGGTCGGAAACCCTGATAAAACTGAAATCGCTTATAACTTCGTTAAAACACGTTTAAATTGAAAAATAAGCTTATTTTGTGATCACTTATATATCCCTTCAAAAATCGATATTTTGGTCGAAACCCTAATAAAACTAAAAACGCTTATAACTTCGTTAAAACACGTTTAAATTGAAAAATAAGCTTGCTTTGTGATCACTTATATTTCCTTTCAAAAATCGATATTTTGGTCGAAAACCCTAATAAAACTAAAATCGCTTATAATTTCGTTAAAACACGTTTAAATAGAAAAATAAGCTTATTTTGTGATCATTCATATTTCCCTTCAAAAATCGATATTTTGGTCGAAAACCCTAATAAAACTAAAATCGCTTATAACTTCGTTAAATCACGTTTTAATTGAAAAATAAGCTTGTTTTGTGATCACCTATATTTTCCTTAAAAAATCCATATTTTGACCGAAAACCCTGATAAAACTAAAATCGCTTATAACTTCGTTAAAACACGTTTAAATTGAAAAATAAGCTTATTTTGTGATCACTCATATTTCCCTTCAAAAGTCGATAATTTGGTCGAAAACCCTAATGAAACTAAAATCGTTTATAACTTTGTTAAAACACGTTTAAATTGAAAAATAAGCTTTTTTTGGTCGAAACCTTTGAAGAAACTAAAATCGCTTATAACTTCGTTAAAACACGTTTAAATTGAAAAATAAGCTTGTTTTGTGATCACTCATATTTCCCTTCAAAAATCGGATTTTTGGTCATATCTCCGTTATTTATGGACTGATGTTGCTGATTTTAAGTAGGAAACTTCTCGAAGGAATGTCTGATGGGTTCTTCAGAAAATTAGTTTAATCGACTCCGCTATCTATAAAAACTCTATATAGTATACAAATTACAAACGAAATGACAAACTGATATATACCCTTCTTACGAAGGTGAAGGGTATAAAAATATAATAATTATATTCATACATAAAACTATGACCATGGGTTCAAACATAACATTATTTCAAGGAACCACCCTAAAAAAACTTAAAACTTATAAAAATTATACGTATAAAGAAAGGATTTAGTCAAATTTCCTTGTAATATTATAATTACAATAGAAATTTTTGGGCATTTTTTAACTTTCATAATAATTAATTATTTATACCATTAGTTTAAAAATAAACACCCACTTTTAATTTAATTTAAATATTTATAAAGATTTTAAAATTAATTTTTTTGGTTTCATTTTTCTTACAGACAACCTTTGTCCAACAAACACATGCCACATGGAGTATTATGTTGAACAAAGTCAACATTGGGCTACGATTACGATTAGTCTGAAACGCAGAAGAGCGCCACCACTTAAACCGAGACCACCTGGACTACAGCGTAATAATAATTACAATAATTACCAACAAAAGTGGTAGTAAAGCAAAAGCAACTAAATTACTTTATATTGAAATCTCAAAAAAGAGAAAATAAAAAAATACATTCCAAGAATTCTAATTAAACTACTATTTATTTTTATAATAATATTAAATATTTTCTACTGAATAAAAAAAGTGAAGAAAATTAATAAAATACAAACAAGTGCTAAATTTAAAAAAAATAATAAATAATTTAAGTAAAAAAAGTCAACAAATTAAGTAATTAAGTGTTTTATATAAGAAAAAAGAAAAATATATTAAAAAATATAATGCAATAAGTTGTTTTGTGAAAAAAATATAATAATTTATTTTATAAATCGTGTTTTAAGCTTAAGTATATAAATTTTAAAACAAGTGCACTTAAGGAAAATAATATTTTATATAAAAACAACAACAACAAAATTTGCATAATAACTTGGCTGTTATACTACTACCTTTTTATATAAATTTATTTTTTAAAAAAAAATAATAATTGTTATTGCAAATTTTTTCCTAACGCTTTAAGTTTTGTTTATTTTGGAATATTTACAACTTTATCTACTCGTATAATAAATTAGAAAAGAAGTTTATTTCTTCAAATTTATTAAAAAAACAAGTTGAAAAAGGATACGTAATTTACACTCGCATAAACAACAAATAAAACAATAAAATACCATCATAATGGGAACAAAAACTCAGCCACAAATGCATAAAGGTAAGTGAATTTTTTTTAATTATTTTATTATTTTAAATGTTAGAAATTTTAAACATTTTATAATTTTAACTTATTATTTTAACACGGTAATGAGATTGGAGGCAAGTACTTACCACACCCGCTTACAAATAACTACTTTAATAAGTACTTATTAAAAGGGAGTCGGCTTTTTTTTCGAAATAACTTAGCAGCAAAATGACAAATTTCAGAAGAAAATAGGAAAAAGTTTTCAAGTGAAAATCGATTTATTACAGAGTAAGAAAAATCGCATATTAAATTTAACTTTATTTTTCTCAACGTAATACAAAAAATAAAGAAATATTTTGTTAAATATTTAAATAAATAAAAAATAAAAAATATTTAACCGAATATGAAAATCAATTTTTAAATGTGCTAAACTTGAATCTTTTTTAATCTCATTTCTTACTTAATTTAATCTCATATTATACTTAATTTAAAAAAGAATAAATTCACATACTAACATACTAGTGTACCCAGGGTGCTTCGCTACCCCATAAAAATTAAGAACAAAATTTTTATTACTTTTATATTTATCCGATAAGTACCGAAAATCTCACTTTTATAAATTCACATTTTATAAGAACCGTGTGTCATTTGTTTCGGATCTCCACTATTGGAAGTTTAAAATGTTTGGTACTTATTCATTCAAAGAATGAGAAAGTGCCAAAGAGTCCCCTGATGCAGATTCATATATATAGTACCACTTGCATATATTATAGTACCACTTGAAAGACGAAAAAGTACCAAACAGTTGTGGCTTAATATTATAGAATATACAATATACAACATTAACAAAAAGTTTATGTTTATTAGTTGAAATGTTGTAAAGGGCAAAAAAGGTACCAAAATCACCTTTATTGCACATTTTCTCCACTTATCCCATCTGCTCTTTTTAAGAGTAGATACAGTTGTATTTAAAACTTTTCTTGTATCACTAATATTGTGTAAGATAATTAAGAAAACCTGTTTTACCCGTTTTCCCCCTTTTTTATCCCTAAATGTACAAATTTCCAAAATCCCTCCTTAGTGTATCTTCATAACCAAAAACACTGTCAAAATTTCATGATTCTAGATTCAGCCGTTTGAGCTGTGCGATGACAAATCACTCTTATATATATACTAGCTATACCCAGTGTGCTTCGCTACCCTAGATATTCTACGGGAAAACCCACTCCCATTTCTTTAGTCGGCAAACGGTGACTCGGCAATTAATTTCATCGACCAAAAGACAAATATTTTGTTAACACTGAATTCTATAAACACATTAAAACTAAGGTAGCTAAGGTTCTAGCGGAACCTGTTCTAGAATTGATAAAGTAGGAACCTGTTCTAAAATAATCGTGAACATTATTTATTTTTTTTTTTTTTGCTAAAAAATGATTCTAGTAGAAAAGTTTTTAAAGGAAACGTTTCTAGTGGAACCTGAACAATACGTACAACATTTGAATGTTCTAGTTCCTATATTTTCCGAGGTGTAAAAATTGAATTCACCTCCCATTGTTTTTCCTCAAATTGTTGTAACATGGATGTCAAAATTGCTGACTATTTCTTATCCGCCCATTTTTGCACAGAATGTTCATATAGTACTAGTATAGTACTAAAGTTTATTGTACAAAATTTGGGAACTGTAGCTGTTATAGTTTTCCAAAATAACGTCATTTGGTATTGGCTAGCAATATAGGTGTGGGTTGAGCCACACCCACTATTTCTAGGTCATTAATTTTTTCCCCTAGTTTTTATATATGTCTCAAAGTTGTTCGCGCAAATTTTCAAAACTCTAGTCATACCAGTTTAAGAGATATACTACTTTTGATATCTATTTAGTAATAGGGCGTGGCACCTCGCCCACTTGGAAATATATAGAAGATAGATAATTCTCCTTTAATTAAGAATCTTTTTGCCATAGGTAGTTGAGTTTTTGACAAATAATGTCACCATATTTAATAATATTCGTTCTTAACTATTTTGCTGAGATGTTTTGAATTCTAAATTCAAATACGTATCGTGCTCGAATCAAGTCTAAATAGGGATTAATTCTATTTTTTATATTTTCAAATCAAACTTATTTTTATATCAAATCATGAATGCATTTCAGCTTAAATCAAATCAAAAATTCTCAAAAAAGGTAAAATTTAACTTTGATTTAAAACACGAAGGACAAAAAATTTAAAAATTCGAAAAACTTTTTCAAATCCTATGAAAATAAGCGTAAAATACTAATTAATTACCTTGTAAAAGAAAAACTATTTGGATTTATTATTAAACCTTCTAAATTTACATTGAGCAATAAATTTTCTATACTTTTTAAGACAAGTTTAGGTTTAAAACGCACTTTTGTATAAAACTTTTCAATAAATAAATATTTCTATCAAATGTAAAATCTTAAATCAATAACAAGGCCTTAATTTGTTTTAAGATAAAAAAACCTCATGGCTTACAACTTTTTTTATTTAAAATACTATTTTTTACATAATTACTTACAAATCGAAAGTAAGTAATAATAAAAAATAATTGATTGTATTGCATAGAAAAATTAAAAAACGGCTAAAATAATTATTTAAATCCGAATCTTGTTAAGTGTAATTAATACGATTAAATATGTATATGAGTATTGACTACTACAACAAAAGCTATAGAACTAGTATTTTATAGAAAAATACACGATTATGCGTAAAAATGTTAATGCACACAGAAAAAATTATGATTAAATATGGTTGCAGCAATAATTATAAAGCAATAACATTTAAGTCACTGTAATAATATTTTTATTAAGGCAACAATATCTACTATCTATCTATATGTGTATAAAATGATTAGCGCAAACATTTATTGTAGCAGCAAATTATAACATTGTTGTCTCAACCTTTTTTTAATTTTGCATGCTATCATAATATGTTTGTTGCTCTCATACTATGATGACAATCATAATAAAGTGACCAAAATATAGTTGATAGTTCTTGATTTTAGAAGCATAATTATGATCTTTTTCTGCATGTAATTTAATTTTACTTACATATTTTTACTATTTCTATACGATTATAAATATTAATTAATTTATTTATGTAAATAAGTCTATATACATATAAAAAAAAATAAATAGACATGTTCAATTAGCATTTAAACATTCTACTAAAGAAAGTATACAACTAAACTAGTATTGAAAGAATGATAATGTCAAATCATCAGGTAAAATAACATTGTATTGAGAACCGAATACTTCATTGAATATGTCCCAGGTGGTTCGTTGTTGTAGTTAATTTTATTATTTTATTTTCCTTGTATTTTTTAAAGATATGTATTTACAGTATAAATAGTTACCTAAAAAGTTTTTGTGCTAAATTAGATTGTTGATTTGGGGAAAGAAAAAAGTAAAATACTTACACGCACCCATATATGTTGTCCTATATACACATAAATAGAATAGCTGATAGGGAGACTGATATTAAAAGATACAAAAAATTTAATCAACTAATTAAATTTGTATAACACAGGGATTCCGTTTAGAGGACTGGTGCCTTTGAAGACAATTTCACTCAGAATTGTCCATGTATGCAATCCGATGATATACATTTTTGAGCTTCCAAGCTTAAAATACGACTTATTGGATAAGACTAGCTATACAGAAAAAAAAAACCATTAATTTAAGTTTTTTTTTGCAGAAATGTTCTGAATTCTAAAATCAAGTACGAATCGAGCCCAAATCAAGCCCACTTTGGGATTATTTCAACCTTCTGCCGTCTTAAATCAATCTTATTTTTAAAACAAATCAAGTTGCATTTGAGATTAAATTAAAACGTAAAATTAAAACACTTTGAACCAAAAAAGCTGAAATTAAGTTTTTCTTACTTAACGGATCCGTATTTGGATTTTTGCGAAATTGTCTGCCAAAATTTGTGTCCCATTGTTTCTAAACTTCTTCTTACAGACGCCACAATATTGAAGTGTATAGTATAAGTAATCGAAAATAATAACAATGTTATTATTTTATATAAAAAAAGAGTTTTTGTTTTGTTGTTTGCCCTCTCTCTCTAGGTGGCATGAATGGTTTTGAGTTTAAGTAGATTTTTTTTTTTCGTTGTTACTTTATATTTGTCGTTTGTTTTTTGGTCTGGAACCCATTAAAAGTAAATTTAATATTTATTTCAATGTTTATGTACACTTCAATGTGATTTATTTATAATTTTTTTCTCCTTTTAAAGCTTAACAATACACTCGAAAAATGTTTTACAGTTCAATTGGTCAAATTAAGATTTTGATCAGTTTGAGAAGAACTTTAATCCTCCTAGTTAGATCTAATATCGCCAGCATCGAGTTTTTACAAAATCACTGTGATCTCTTAGAGGTATCACTTGAAAGAGTGTAATGACTGCTTCGGATAACATAAAACACTAAAAAGGAGTTGGAATCCGAGCTCAAGTCAATCCAGAGCGTTTCAGAAGTTAAGTACGAAAAACAGAATTTTAGGTTGTTTTGGGTCAAATTAATCTCTTATTCACCGAATTTTACTCAGTCAGTAAGTTAGTTAGTTAGTGAGGTAGTTAGTTAGTTAGTGAGGTCGTTAGTTAGTTAGTTAGTTAGTTAGTTAGTTAGTTAGTTAGTTAGTTAGTTAGTTAGTTAGTTAGTAGTTAGTTAGTTAGTTAGTTAGTTTAGTTAGTTAGTTAGTGAGTTAGTTTAGTTAGTTAGTTAGTTAGTTAGTTAGTTAGTTAGTTAGTTAGTTAGTTAGTTAGTTAGTTAGTTAGTTAGTTAGTTAGTAGTTAGTTAGTTAGTTTAGTAGTTAGTTAGTTTAGTTAGTAAGTTAGTTAGTAAGTTAGTTAGTTAGTTAGTTAGTTAGTTAGTTAGTTAGTTAGTTAGTAGTTAGTTAGTTAGTTAGTTAGTTAGTTAGTTAGTTAGTTAGTAGTTAGTTAGTTTTATGTTAGTTAGTTAGTTAGTTAGTTAGTTATTGTTAGTTGTTAGTTAGTAGTTAGTAAGTTAGTTAGTTGTTAGTTAGTTTAGTTAGTTAGTTAGTTAGTTAGTAGTTAGTTAGTAGTTTAGTTAGTAGTTAGTTAGTTAGTTAGTTAGTTAGTTATTAGTTAGTTAGTTAGTTAGTTAGTTAGTTAGTTAGTTAGTTAGTAGTTAGTTAGTTGTAGTTAGTTAGTTAGTTAGTTAGTTAGTTAGTTAGTTAGTTAGTTAGTTAGTTAGTTAGTTAGTTAGTTAGTTAGTTAGTTAGTTAGTTAGTTAGTTAGTTAGTTAGTTAGTAGTTAGTTAGTTAGTTAGTTAGTTAGTTAGTTAGTTAGTTAGTTAGTTAGTTAGTTAGTTAGTTAGTTAGTTAGTTAGTTAGTTAGGTATTAGTTAGTTAGTAGTTAGTTAGTTAGTGTAGTTAGTTAGTTAGTTAGTTAGTTAGTTAGTTAGTTAGTTAGTTAGTTAGTTAGTTAGTTAGTTAGTTAGTTAGTTAGTTAGTTAGTTAGTTAGTAGTTCGTTAGTTAGTTAGTTAGTTAGTTAGTTAGTTAGTTAGTTGTAGTTAGTTAGTAGTTAGTTAGTTAGTTAGTAGTTAGTTAGTTAGTTAGTAGTTAGTTAGTTAGTTAGTTAGTAGTTAGTTAGTTAGTAGTTAGTTAGTTAGTTAGTTAGTAGTTAGTTAGTTAGTAGTAGTAGTTAGTTAGTTAGTAGTTAGTTAGTTAGTAGTTAGTTAGTTAGTTAGTTAGTTAGTTATGTAGTTAGTTAGTAGTTAGTATAAAAATGTTTTCGCGGTATCGATATCTCGACAAACTGATATGATGCGGAAATTCTGGAGGCGGAGTGGATTCAGAGCTTTCACAACCCTTCAGAAAGGTATACACTGGTCTTGGGGTTTCAATTTGTTCGCCCTGTAATCTTCTAAGTACTTGGATTCTATTGATTGTTCTGTCGCTCTATTCCAACACTATTCGTAAGTTTACTTACCCAAATTTTTTGAGTGTTTTCCACTAACTCTCATACACATGGTGTTGGCCAAATGTGCGTTATTAACTTTTTATGTTATTATTGTTATTTCTATTGCCATGGCCCATAGTGTAACTAGAGTAAAAAACAAAACATACATACTCACGGGGAACACAACACGAAAAATTAAAAACAGAAAAAATCATGACCTAATAACTATGTATGTATGTCCATACGAATAGTGTGAAAATTACAAAAACAAAAGTCCAAGTAAAAACAGAAAAAAAAGAAACATTAAACTAATGAGTTCAAAGTTAATAGCGAAAATAATAAAAATAAATAGAATAAATTAGATGATGTTAAGAGTGTTAAGTCATAATACCTCATTTAACGTTTAACATAAAACAACTTAAAAATTAAACCTTAACAAAATTAAT
>NW_023998189.1:0-9411 GCF_015586225.1 Lucilia sericata | reverse complement strand
AGACTAGACTATAGACTAGACTATAGACTAGACTATAGACTAGACTATAGACTAGACTATAGACTATACTATAGACTAGACTATAGACTAGACTATAGATAGACTATAGACTAGACTATAGACTAGACTATAGACTAGACTATAGACTAGACATAGACTACTATAGACTAACTATAGACTACTATAGACTAGACTATAGACTAGACTATAGACTAGACTATAGACTAGACTATAGACTAGACTATAGACTAGACTATAGACTAGACTATAGACTAGACTATAGACTAGACTATAGACTAGACTATAGACTATACTAGACTAGACTATAGACTAGACTATAGACTAGACTATAGACTAGACTATAGACTAGACTATAGACTAGACTATAGACTAGACTATAGACTAGACTATAGACTAGACTATAGACTATACTATAGACTAGACTATAGACTAGACTATAGACTAGACTATAGACTAGACTATAGACTAGACTATAGACTAGACTATAGACTAGACTATAGACTAGACTATAGACTAGACTATAGACTAGACTATAGACTAGACTATAGACTAGACTATAGACTAGACTAGGACTATAGACTAGACTATAGACTAGACTATAGACTAGACTATAGACTAGACTATAGACTAGACTATAGACTAGACTATAGACTAGACTATAGACTAGACTATAGACTAGACTATAGACTAGACTATAGACTAGACTAGACTAGACTAGACTATAGACTAGACTATAGACTAGACTATAGACTAGACTATAGACTAGACTATAGACTAGACTATAGACTAGACTATAGACTAGACTATAGACTAGACTATAGACTAGACTATAGACTAGACTATAGACTAGACTATAGACTAGACTATAGACTAGACTATAGACTAGACTATAGACTAGACTATAGACTAGACTATAGGACTAGACTATAGACTAGACTATAGACTAGACTATAGACTAGACTATAGACTAGACTATAGACTAGACTATAGACTAGCTAGGACTAGACTATAGACTAGACTATAGACTAGACTATAGACTAGACTATAGACTAGACTATAGACTAGACTATAGACTAGACTTAACTAGACTATAGACTATAGACTAGACTATAGACTAGACTATAGACTAGACTATAGACTAGACTATAGACTAGACTATAGACTAGACTATAGACTAGACTATAGACTAGGACTATAGACTAGACTATAGACTAGACTATAGACTGACTATAGACTAGACTATAGACTAGACTATAGACTAGACTATAGACTAGACTATAGACTAGACTATAGACTAGACTATAGACTAGACTATAGACTAGACTATAGACTAGACTATAGACTAGACTATAGACTAGACTATAGACTAGACTATAGACTCTATAGACTAGACTATAGACTAGACTATAGACTAGACTATAGACTAGACTATAGACTAGACTATAGACTAGACTATAGACTAGACTATAGACTAGACTATAGACTAGACTATAGACTAGACTATAGATTAGACTATAGATTAGACTATAGATTAGACTATAGACTAGACTATAGACTAGACTATAGACTAGACTATAGACTAGACTATAGACTAGACTATAGACTAGACTATAGACTAGACTATAGACTAGACTATAGACTAGACTATAGACTAGACTATAGACTAACTATAGACTAGACTATAGACTATAGAATAGACTATAAACTAGACTATAGACTAGACTATAGACTAGACTATAGACTAGACTATAGACTAGACTATAGACTAGACTATAGACTAGACTTCTATAGACTAGACTATAGACTAGACTATAGACTAGACTTCTATAGACTAGACTATAGACTAGACTATAGACTAGACTATAGACTAGACTTCTATAGACTAGACTATAGACTAGACTATAGACTAGACTATAGACTATACAGTAGATTAGACTATAGATTACATTATAGACTTGGCTATAGACTAGATTATAGACTTGGCTATAGACTATACTACATGCTAGACTATAGTCAGGTCTATAGTCTAGATTAGACTATAGACAAGATTATATACTTGGCTATAGACTATACTACATGCTAGACTATAGCATATACTAAAGACTAAACCATAGTCAGGTCTATAGTCCAGTCTATAGTCATGGATTTTAGTCTATAGCAGTCAACGATTTCGGTAAGATTTTATACTGTATTCCTTTCGATTTTGCTTTTTTATAGGTCTTAGTAAAACTAATAAAATTTTAAATAAAATCACTCATAAACATAACTTCACAATTTAAATATTATAATTTCTAATTAATACAAATTTGTTTAAAATTATATACATAACTACTGCCAGCAAAATTCACACATTAATAATTAATCAACCCGTATTACCGAAAAGTAAAAATTTTTATAAATTATTCTTTTTTTTACCATAAATAACAATTAAAAATGTCAACTCGTTCCCATTCTCAATTTGTTGGTCTCTTTGTTGGGAAGAAAAATGAACGATCCATTAAAACGATCAACACCAAATCAATTCATTATGAAATTATGGAAACACACACACACACAAATCAAATAAACAAAAGCATTTTAATGTACAGATTTTTAACCAAAATTGAACAATAAAATGCAATTACGAAAAAAGTATTTTTTTTGGATTTTTTTTAAACAATTGAACTGTGATTTTATGACGGAATGTTTGTCCCATTTTCAAAGGCAGAGACCCCTTTAATTACTTTTCTTACTCTATTAGAATATTTTGACAGAGCAATCAATACCAGCAGCATTATCAAATGAGTCTAAATTGTTATTGAAGTAACAAATTTAAGCGGATGTTAAAAAGTATTTTGTATCTATGAATAAGTATCTTTCTTTCTAATACTAATGCTTGAAAATAACTAAATCTTAGATATAACACTGTATATATGTATGCATACGTATGTATGCGTCTTTTGTCTATACATACGTCAATTCAAAACTAAGTGAACAAATCAAATAAACAAACCCTTCCACTTTTTTTGTGTCAATTTTTGAGTAAAAATCTTTGTTAGAAATTAGAAAACATTAAAGAAAAAATTAAATCCATTGAATTTCATATTCAAACGAAAAAAAAACTAAAGTGAATTATTTATGTTTTCTTTTTTCGATACAAATCTGTAAATATTGGAATATTTAAACATCTGTATGTCGTTGAGATATGTATGTTTAAATGTAACGCATCTATCTCATTGTACTGCGGTTGCTTTGGATTTTTTAAGTACTCAAACATTTACAACTTGAAATACAATTAGTTTTTATTTTATTTGTTCGATATTTAAAATTTTAGATTTATTTTAATTCATATTTTTATTATAGCGACTGATATTGTCGTGATCAATTAAAACTATTTAAGATTTCATAACAAGAACGTTTTCTTAGGGAGTTACATATGGGCAATTCCATGAAAAGGTAATCCACGACTGAAAAAATAAAACCCTTCTGCATTTTTGAAGATAATTCAACAAAATTTGGTATATGATCTTTTGTAGCACCAAAGACGAAGACTGTTGAAAATTTTTGAAATCGGTCTATTTTTACACTTCGCCCCCATACAAACGGACCCGAAAATATCACTTTTTAGCTAATAATTCTGTTAATTATAATACTATCCCTTCAAAAATCGGCAGATCTAAAATGTTTATAAGCCTCAACCAATATGCCGATTTTCACGTCCGTAACTCACCTCTAATCACTAGTATTATGATAGAATTTGACACAAATAAGTTTTGTATGAATTAAAATCACACCCCAAAATTTTATGAAGATCGGTCCATAGTCGCCATATAACTCAAGTTTTTTATTTTTTATCCGTCCGACTGCACTTTCCTACTTCTTTTGATTTGTTGAAGTGTGTGTATGCATATATTTCCAAAGTATATATTTTATAACCTAAAAAAATCAGGGGAAAAATCTGTCACATACGATATGTCACGTACGATATTTAAAAATGTTTTTTATAAAATTATATTAATTTTTTTTATTTAAAAATTATGGATTACTAATGAAAAATATGTCCCATAGTGTAAGAAATTAAAACAGTCTAGTCTAGTCTATAGTCTAGTCTATAGTCTAGTCTATAGTCTAGTCTATAGTCTAGTCTATAGTCTAGTCTATAGTCTAGTCTATAGTCTAGTCTATAGTCTAGTCTATAGTCTAGTCTATAGTCTAGTCTATAGTCTAGTCTATAGTCTAGTCTATAGTCTAGTCTATAGTCTAGTCTATAGTCTAGTCTATAGTCTAGTCTATAGTCTAGTCTATAGTCTAGTCTATAGTCTAGTCTATAGTCTAGTCTATAGTCTAGTCTATAGTCTAGTCTATAGTCTAGTCTATAGTCTAGTCTATAGTCTAGTCTATAGTCTAGTCTATAGTCTAGTCTATAGTCTAGTCTATAGTCTAGTCTATAGTCTAGTCTATAGTCTAGTCTATAGTCTAGTCTATAGTCTAGTCTATAGTCTAGTCTATAGTCTAGTCTATAGTCTAGTCTATAGTCTAGTCTATAGTCTAGTCTATAGTCTAGTCTATAGTCTAGTCTATCTAGTCTATAGTCTAGTCTATAGTCTAGTCTATAGTCTAGTCTATAGTCTAGTCTATAGTCTAGTCTATAGTCTAGTCTATAGTCTAGTCTATAGTCTAGTCTATAGTCTAGTCTATAGTCTAGTCTATAGTCTAGTCTATAGTCTAGTCTATAGTCTAGTCTATAGTCTAGTCTAGTCTAGTCTAGTCTAGTCTAGTCTAGTCTAGTCTAGTCTAGTCTAGTCTAGTCTAGTCTAGTCTAGTCTAGTCTAGTCTATAGTCTAGTCTATAGTCTAGTCTATAGTCTAGTCTATAGTCTAGTCTATAGTCTAGTCTATAGTCTAGTCTATAGTCTAGTCTATAGTCTAGTCTATAGTCTAGTCTATAGTCTAGTCTATAGTCTAGTCTATAGTCTAGTCTATAGTCTAGTCTATAGTCTAGTCTATAGTCTAGTCTATAGTCTAGTCTATAGTCTAGTCTATAGTCAGTCTATAGTCTAGTCTATAGTCTAGTCTATAGTCTAGTCTATAGTCTAGTCTATAGTCTAGTCTATAGTCTAGTCTATAGTCTAGTCTATAGTCTAGTCTATAGTCTAGTCTATAGTCTAGTCTATAGTCTAGTCTATAGTCTAGTCTATAGTCTAGTCTATAGTCTAGTCTATAGTCTAGTCTATAGTCTAGTCTATAGTCTAGTCTATAGTCTAGTCTATAGTCTAGTCTATAGTCAGTCTATAGTCTAGTCTATAGTCTAGTCTATAGTCTAGTCTATAGTCTAGTCTATAGTCTAGTCTATAGTCTAGTCTATAGTCTAGTCTATAGTCTAGTCTATAGTCTAGTCTATAGTCTAGTCTAAGTCTAGTCTATAGTCTAGTCTATAGTCTAGTCTATAGTCTAGTCTATAGTCTAGTCTATAGTCTAGTCTATAGTTCTAGTCTATAGTCTAGTCTATAGTCTAGTCTATAGTCTAGTCTATAGTCTAGTCTATAGTCTAGTCTATAGTCTATAGTCTAGTCTATAGTCTAGTCTAATAGTCTAGTCTATAGTCTAGTCTAGTAGTCTAGTCTAGTCTATAGTCTAGTCTATAGTCTAGTCTATAGTCTAGTCTATAGTCTAGTCTATAGTCTAGTCTATAGTCTAGTCTATCGTTCTAGTCTATAGTCTAGTCTATAGTCTAGTCTATAGTTCTAGTATAGCTAGTCTATAGTCTAGTATATAGTCTAGTCTATAGTCTAGTCTAAGTAGTCTAGTCTATAGTTAGTCTATAGTCTAGTCTATAGTCTAGTCTATAGTCTAGTCTAGTCTAGTCTATAGTCTAGTCTAGTCTAGTCTATAGTCTAGTCTATAGTCTAGTCTATAGTCTAGTCTATAGTCTAGTCTATAGTCTAGTCTATAGTCTAGTCTATAGTCTAGTCTATAGTCCTGTCTATAGTCTAGTCTATAGTCTAGTCTATAGTCTAGTCTATAGTCTAGTCTATAGTCTAGTCTATAGTCTAGTCTATAGTCTAGTCTATAGTCTAGTCTATAGTCTAGTCTATAGTCTAGTCTATAGTCTAGTCTATAGTCTAGTCTATAGTCTAGTCTATAGTCTAGTCTATAGTCTAGTCTATAGTCTAGTCTATAGTCTAGTCTATAGTCAGGTCTATAGTCAGGTCTATAGTCAGGTCTATAGTCTAGTCTATAGTCTAGTCTATAGTCTAGTCTATAGTTTAGTCTATAGATTAGTCTATAGTTTAGTCTATAGTTTAGTCTTTAGTCTAGTCTATAGTCTAGTCTATAGTCTAGTCTATAGTCTAGTCTATAGTCTGGCCTATTGTCTAGTGGAAAATTAATTTAGTTCTTTAAAAAAAACAAAAAGTACTTTTTTTGTTAAAAATTTTGATAAAAATTCCCTAAAGATAACAGAAACACCTTAAACAAAGGTTAACAACTGTTACTAAAAATAAATATACAACAAACGTTAAACTCGAACAACTGTTTTTTTCTTTATCCTAAAACAGGAGTCCAGGACAACCGCAATACAACACGCGACAAACGAGCACAATAAATAAGACAAAAAAAACCATAAAAATTAATATTTTGACAATTACTAGTAAAACTCATTCACACAAATTTTTTAAACATAATTTTAAGGTTATGTTTTATAGTTTTTTTTTTAAACAACCACTAAAATCTATTTTATTTTTTAGTTTCTATTTTTATTGTCCTTCTAGTTATTATCGGTTATTGCTTTCTATATCATTCAAATATTGTTGCCTCTAGTCCTTTCAAAAACATTTTTTTTTTTTGACAAAAACTAAAACCCACATACACAGGTAACACACACAATACAAGATCATCATTTGTCCTGACACTTACAAAATAGCAACAAACATTAACACAAAACCCATATATACAAATTATAGATATAAAGCGCAAGGACTTAAAAAAGGAAACATGTTGTTTTGTCTACGACCAGAACACCAACACTGTGATAATAGCAACCGGAATTTATATATTTTTTAACATAAACAGAGAGAGTTTAAAGAGAATATAGTAAATCTCCTAGAGTTTGCTTAGCCAAATACTATTTAGTCCTTTTTAAGTCCTCTTTCATTTCTACGCGAAGGATGTGTTAGCCGAAATGTTTATTTGAGTATTTAAGTCTGGTCAAACGTGATTAAAAATACTTTTGTGGCATTTACTTTTTGACCAACAGGTGTTGAGCAAACACACACACACAAAATATATGAACTTTTTGGGATAAATAATGCTGTGTCATCAGGACTCATTATTTTACTCGTCCTTTTTGGCAAATTATTTACTTGTGTTTTAGCTCAATACAAGTACTAATATCATACGTCAATAGTATATGTTATATTTATTCAATTGTTTACCTTTTGCGTCCACGTGTACTAAACACATTTGCAACAGGTAAATTTTGTAAATCCGGAAAATGATTTTTCAAAACTTAAATTTGGAAATAAACAGAAAAAACTGAATCCCAAAATAAAAATAAATAAATGAACGAAAGGATAAGCAACTACTTGCCATTATTGGGCTATGGCCTGTAGACTAGTCTATAGTCTAGTCTAGTCTAGTCTATAGTCTAGTCTATAGTATAGTCTATAGTCTAGTCTATAGTCTAGTCTATAGTCTAGTCTATAGTCTAGTCTATAGTCTAGTCTATAGTCTAGTCTATAGTCTAGTCTATAGTCTAGTCTATAGTCTAGTCTTAGTCTAGTCTATAGTCTCTAGTCTAGTCTATAGTCTAGTCTATAGTCTAGTCTATAGTCTAGTCTATAGTCTAGTCTATAGTCTAGTCTATAGTTAGTCTATAGTCTAGTCTATAGTCTAGTCTATAGTCTAGTCTATAGTCTAGTCTATAGTCTAGTCTATAGTCTAGTCTATAGTCTAGTCTATAGTCTAGTCTATAGTCTAGTCTATAGTCTAGTCTATAGTCTAGTCTATAGTCTAATCTATAGTCTAGTCTATAGTCTAGTCTATAGTCTAGTCTATAGTCTAGTCTATAGTCTAGTCTATAGTCTAGTCTATAGTCTAGTCTATAGTCTAGTCTATAGTCTAGTCTATAGTCTAGTCTATAGTCTAGTCTATAGTCTAGTCTATAGTCTAGTCTATAGTCTAGTCTAGTCTATAGTGTAGTCTATAGGCTAGTCTATAGTCTAGTCTATAGTCTAGTCTAATCTAGTCTATAATCTAGTCTATAGTCTAGGCTATAGTCTAGTCTAGTATATAGTCTAGTCTATAGTCTAGGCTATATTCTAGTCTATAGTCTAGTTTATAGCCTAGTCTATAGTTTAGTCTATAGTGTAGTCTATAGTCTAGTCTAAAGTCTAGTCTATAGTCTAGTCTATGTCTATAGTTAGTCTATAGTCTAGTCTATAGTCTAGTCTATAGTCTAGTCTATAGTCTAGTCTATAGTCTAGTCTATAGTCTAGTCTATAGTCTAGTCTATAGTCTAGTCTATAGTCTAGTCTATAGTCTCTATTCTAGTGGTAAATTTCTATATCTCTTACTCGACTGTAGATTCTTCTGTCTTTTGACAATTGAAACTCTACGTCATTCAATTATTTCATTTTTTAAAACTCGTCTTATTTATTTATTGTAATTTTGTGGTTGCCCTACAATTAAGTATTCGATTTTGTATCTCTGAAATAAATAAAATCAAAAGATTTAAAAACAACTCATACATTTATAGATGAATGTTACATACATGTGCATTTTTAAGATATTCTAACAATAAATCTGTTTTGGTTTTATTGTAGAGGGGAATTTAAAATCTAAGTTAAAATTAATCTATTTTGAAATACCCACACAATTCAACTTCTTTAAATATATAAAGACATGCTACATGTAGAATTACATATTTAAATAGTTCATTTTTTATGTTTCTATAAAACAATATTGTAACATAACAAATGATTTTGGTCTATGTTGATTATTTGTTGTATGGAGGACAAGTACTTCTTGTATCTTATGATATTTTTGAACATTCTTTTCTATTCAGTTTTACTTATGTTAAGTTTTTTTTAAACTCTTAACTCTTTGAAAGGTTGTCAATCCACTTGGATTAAAATTTCTTTTAATTTTTTTTTTCGGTGGTATTTAATTCGTTGGAATTTTTCTTAAACAAAATTATAGGATTTTATTGTTTTTTTTTTTTTTTTTGATGAGTCATTTTGGGTGGAAAATTGTTTAATATAATTAAGATTTTTAAATGTATGAATAAACAAATGGACACTTAGTTATTTATGTATATTTGAAAGAAAATTTTGATTTTGATGTTAAATTTTTATAATATAATTACAGACTGTACTAGGGTATTTGATATCCCAAAATGTGATGTAAGATGATT
>NW_023998188.1:0-9372 GCF_015586225.1 Lucilia sericata | reverse complement strand
AAAGCTGGACAAAACAAAAAAAAGCTGGACATAAAAAAACTGAGAAAATGTTAATTTTGGTTTTGTATAAATAATTTCACAGTGATACACCAAAATACTTTTGTCATATCGCGACTCATCACTGTCTATATCTCTGGACTTTTTGATTTTTATGCAAATATACTATTTGACATCCCTTAATCAAAAATTCTATAAAATATAATTTGTTAATAATTTTTGTTTTGACCATATCTCCGATTCTTATAGACCTATTTTACTGGTTTTAAACAGCTAAATTCTTAAAGGCATATCTAATTAAGTTAGTTAAAATTTGGATTCCCGAGATTTATGGAGCGTAGTTTCTCACATTTTTTAATGGTCTATTCGACTATGCTATGCCAATTTGCATATATGCAACAAATGTCAATATTTATATCCCTAATATACATATCGTCCCTGTTTTGAATATTAGTACTATGTGAATTTTAACAAAGTTTTCAGAATAACAAAAAAACACTTTAATTTAGCTGTTATTTTGACATATAGCGATACTTTAGAAAAATATGCCTCTTCGCTGATTTGTTTACTAATATATTTAATACGTATTTTGAAAAATTACTCAATTGTTTACGCGCTTTAGCGCAATTCAAAAAAAAAAAACTCCACATAGGACTTTTTGGAAAACAGTTTTTATATTGAAAATTTTTCCCATTTAAGCACAGATTTGAAGATTTCTTTCGAAATATGAGTTAAGAGACTTTATGGGGTATATTTGACCAATTATAATAACGTGTAGCGAATGTAAGCATTGCATCCATAACTTCAGGGCTAAATCTTTGCATGTATCGCGATTATTGATCGTCGTACGATTTTAAATGTTGTTACAACTTTTGTAGGGAATACAATTTCCAATATTTTGGTAATGATTATTTTCGCGAGTCAGCATTTGATTTCGAAATTTTTTGATTTAATTTTCCTTAGCTATGTTACTTAAGAATATCAGTTAGATTTATACTAATAAATATATTTTGGTTTATCTCAGAATTTCGACTTATTATCACAGCATCTGTTTATTCAGAATTTTAAATTGGTATAGAAATTGCAATTTTACTTTCAATTTGAAATTTAATTTTGTGGACTTAATTTACTCCCACCAAATTTCATAAAAATCGGAATGGTAAATATAGCCTACTTTGTTTTTTCATATAAGTACCATAAGTGCTTTAACTAACAAGTTCCTATAAAAATATTAACGGAAGGACGGACAAGATTTGTTCGCCCCATAAAGTGATTTTAAGCTGATCAGTGCACCAAAAGGTAGTAGTAATAATATTTAAAACGGGGACGATATGTATTATTATTTAAAAATATTACAATTAAATGAATTCATTGCATTCTTTAAAATTTAATTATCTAAACTTAAATTTTTTCGGTTCAGTCTGTCACATACATATTTGAATATGCATATGTATGTAAGAATTAAAATTAAATACTAACAAGTAAGAGTGTTATATTCGGCCATGCCGAATCTTTTATACCCACCATCAAATCATCCTTATAAATAAACTTTGATATTATCGATCTTTTGGGAGAGGGAATTTAATAAGGGCTTAAGCATGGACCGTGCTCTTCCGAATTAAAAATATTACTTTTGTTCGATCCAATATTTATAACCATAAACTGTTTTTTTGTAAGAGTGGTTATATGGAGGGTAGAGTCAATTATGGACCTATCCTTGTCTGTTTATACAATAATTATTTGTATCTAATGTAGCTGTACTTGTATCATTAATTCAGTCATGAGGTTTGAAGTCATTATCTGAAGGAAACCGAAAATGGGTGTTTGATTAGTTATCGACCAATTTTCATCAAATTCAGTTGAAAAATACCGTAACTTGGAAGAACTTTTGAGCTATACATGAGCGTTAAATTGATCCTAGGGTCAATTATAGACCGATTTTTATAAACTTTCGTACATAAATTGCGTTCGTAAGTCGTAATTTTAAGCAACTATTGAGAGTTAAAGTAATTTTACTGAAGTGGTCATTTATCGATCCATCTTCATCAATGTCGGTAGGAAGATTTCAGTTCCCATAACACTTATGTTGAATTGCATATATCTACTCGTATTTTTATGCCAGTAATGAGCGTTAAAGGCGCCCCTATACCCCCGTATAAGTCAATTATTGATCGATACTTCTAAAATTTAGAACGAATTTAGAACGCAGTTTTAATCTAGTAATGAACTTTAAAGTCATTTCCTGAAGGGGACCTTACAAGGGGGATAGAGCTAATTAAGGACCAATCCTTATAAAATTTGATAAAGAACTTTTGGCCCGCACAAAACTTGTTTATGTAGAATTTTACTACTGTACTCACATTTTTGAGTCAGTAATAAGCCTAAAAGTCATTTTCTGAAGGGGACTTTATATGGGGGGTAGGGTCAATTATGGACCGATCCTTATAAAATTATATGAAGAGATTTATGTTCCCATAAAACATGTTTGTGGCGAATTTCACCGCCATTGATGCTTCTCTTAGCCAGTTATGGTCGATAAAGTCATTTTCTGAAGGGGACTTTAAATGGGGGGTAGGGTCAATCCTTATAAAATTTCACAAAGAGATTTAGGTTCTCATTAAACATGTTTGTGCCGAATTTCGCCGCTATTGACGTTTTCTTAGCCAGTTATGAGCGATAGAGTCATTTTCTGAAGGGGACTTTATATGGGGGGTAGGGTCAATTATGGACCGATCCTTATAAAATTATATAAAGAGATTTATGTTCCCATAAAACATGTTTGTGGCGAATTTCACCGCTATTGATGCTTCTCTTAGCCATTTATGGTCGATAAAGTCATTTTCTGAAGGGGACTTTATATGGGGGGTAGGGTCAATTATGAGCCTATCCTTATAAAATTATATGAAGAGATTTATGTTCCCATAAAACATGTTTGTGCCGAAGTTCACCGCTCTTGATGCTTTTCTTAGCCAGTTATGGGCGATAAAGTCATTTTCTGAAGGGAACTTTATATGGGGGGTAGGGTCAATTATGGACCGATCCTTATTAAATTCCACGAGAACATTTATGTTCCCATAAGACATGTTTGTGCCGAATTTCATTGCTATTGGTTCTTCCGTTAGCAAGTTATGAGCGATAAAGTCATTTTCTGAAGGGGGCCTTATATGGGGGCTAGGCGAAATTGTGGACCGATATATGAAGAGATTTATGTTCCCATAAAACATGTTTGTGCCGAAGTTCACCGCTCTTGATGCTTTTCTTAGCCAGTTATGGGCGATAAAGTCATTTTCTGAAGGGAACTTTATATGGGGGGTAGGGTCAATTATGGACCGATCCTTATTAAATTCCACGAGAACATTTATGTTCCCATAAGACATGTTTGTGCCGAATTTCATTGCTATTGGTTCTTCCGTTAGCAAGTTATGAGCGATAAAGTCATTTTCTGAAGGGGGCCTTATATGGGGGCTAGGCGAAATTGTGGACCGATATAGCCCATTTTCAATACCAAACAAACTGCATCAACTAGAAGTATCTGTGCAAAATTTCAGCTCGCTAGCTACTTTCATTTGGGCTCTATCGTGTTTTCAACAGACAGACAGACAGACAGACGGACAGAAGGACAGACGGACAGACGGACAGACGGACAGACGGACGGACATGGCTAGATGGTCTTAGAATCTAATAAGGACCCAGAATATATATACTTTTATGGGTCTTAGACGAATATTTCAATGTGTTACAAACGGAATGACAAAAACAATATACCCCCCATCTTTTTTGATGGTGGGTATAAAAACAAAACAAAAAATAACAATTTAGTCTAGTTAGAGGGAAATCATAACGTAGTTGTATAACATAAGTACAGCATAAAAATTATTGCCAAGTTAATGTAGTATACTAAAAAAATTCTATTTGGCTGGACAAATTAAATTTTAGCTTGAAACTGGACAAGCACCAAAAAAGCTGGACAATCCAGCCAAGTCCAGCCAGGCTGGCAACCCTACTCCCATACAAGGTCCTCCTACGAAAATCACTTAAACGCACTTAATTAAAATATCCATATAAAATTTGATACAATTATTGTTCTTATATACAGAAATGCTACTGTGAAATTGTTTTCCGATCGGTCCATAATTGGTCATAGCTCCCATACAAGGTCCCCTCCCGAAAATCACTTAAACGCACATAACTCATTACTTAATTAAGATATCCATATAAAATTTGGTACAAGTATTGCTGTTGTATACAAAAATGCTCTCTCCTCTCCCGAAAATCACTTAAACGCACATAAATCATTACTTAATTAAGATCTCCATATAAAATTTGGTACAAGTAACAAGTAACTTCCGTCAGAATGTTGATATCTTCACAAAATTTTATTTAAAATCTTATGAGAATAGAATTCATTCAGAGAAAAAATTTTCAGGATCGGTCTATAATTGGACATAGCTCCCATACAAGGTCCCTCCCGAAAATCACTTAAACACGCATAACTCATTACTAAAATAAGATATCCATATAAAATTTGGAACATGTATTGTTCTAATATACAGAAATGTTACTGTGAAATTTTTTTCCGATCTAACTTGTTTTTTTCGGATCGGATATATATAGAGAATATAGCACTCTAACTTGTTTTTTTTCGGATCGGATATATATATATATATATATATATATATATATATATATATATATATATATATATATATATATATATATATATCCGATCCGAAAAAACAAGTTAGAGTGCTATATTCTCTAACTTGTTTTTTCGTTCTGAAATCTTAATACTCTGCACTAGCTACTTTTATATTAATACTTTTTTAATCGATCAAATATTTGTAGAAATAAATTTCTCATGTCTTAAATAGAAAAACTCCAAGATTTAAACAGCTTCAATCTGTTACAATTCCAAAATTTTTTGAACATTACATTTTCTTTCATATTTTTATAGCGCCCTAAAATATTCTTTAACGATATTTAATAATGTGCATGTAAGCATGTGTGTGAAAGATTTAAGGATTTTCAAAATTCATATATCTATATAACTTTGTTCTACACAAATTGATAATGCAACTAGTTAAATACGGTTAAAATGCTTTTAGGGGCAGGACCTAGTATAGGAGATATGACCAATTGTAGACCGATCATAAAAAATTCTTTAAGCTAAATTTCTGTACATAAAATCTATATTTCACTCAAATTTAGTATCTATATCGTAATTTAGTAATAAGTAATGTGTGTTCAAGTGATTTTCTGAAGGGAACCTTGCATAGGACCGACCGCACCCATGTTATGGACCGATCGTGAAAAAATCTTGAAATAGAATTTTTGTATACCAAACTAATATTTGTCCCAAATTTTGTATCAATAGCTTTATTTGGTAATGAGTAATGTGCGTTTAAGAGATTTTCGTAAAAGGACCTTGTATGGGAGCTATGACCAATTATGTTCAAAATTCTGTATCTATATCATTATTTGGTAATTAATATTGTGAATTTAAGTGATTTTCTGGAGGGGACCTAGTATGAGAGCTATGACCAAAAATGGACCGATCGTAAAACTATTTTATAGTGTAATTTATGTATATAAGAGCAATATTTGTGCTAAATGTACGGATATCAATATTTTGTTATGAGTTATGTGCGTTTAAGTGATTTTCGGGAGGGGACCTTGTATGGGAGCTATGACCAATTATGGGCCGATCGGAAAAAATTTTCATAGTAATATTTCTGTATATGTGAGCAATACCTGTACCAAATTTTATACGGATATTTTAATTTAGTAATGAGTTATGCGCGTTTGAGTGATTTTCGGGAAGGGTTCTTGTATGGGAGCTATGACCAATTATGGACCGATCGGAAAACAATTTCATAGTAATATTTCTGTATGTGAGAGCAATACTTGTACCAAACTTGATATTGATATCATAAGTTAGTAATGAGTTATGTGAGTTTAAGTGATTTTCGGGGGAGGACCTTGTATGGGAGCTATGACCAATTATGGACCCATCAAGAAAATTTTTTCTCTCAATGAATCCTATTGACATAAGATTTTAAGTTGTAAAATTTTGTGAAGATATCAGCATTCTGACGGAAGTTATTAACAAAAAACTCATTTTCCGGGAATATCTACTTTTGTATGGTAGGTATATGAAATTGTGGACCGATTCTGGCAATTTTCAATAGGAATCAAAATCTTAGAAGAAACGAATGACTTTCAAGAAATTATGTAGCATAGTTTTCGAGAAAATTACATCAGAATGTATAAAAAATGCTTATTTTTTTCGGAGTGGTTTTAAATTTTTATTCATAACTTTTCCCGATGTGAACCGATTTTGCTCATTTTCAATACCAAACTGTACCGGATAATAGTAAATATCTTTGTTGAATTTCGTTAATTTCCATTGCTTCATTTTAACGTGAGCGTGTTTTACACAGACAGACGGACGGACAGACGGACATAGCTACATCGACTCAGAATTTCATAAGAACCCAGAGTATATATATTTTGTTGGGTCTCAGATGAATATTTCTTGGTGTTACACACGGAATGACAAACTTATATATACCCTCTATCACCACTGATGGTGATCTTGATCTTGAACGATGTCACTATTGTATGCAGTACTGAACAAAAGCCGCTCTACTCAGAAAGTGACTCTGAGTCGATCGGTATATTTTAAGGTGGATATAGTACTAATATTTTAAAGCGTTACAAACATCAGCACAACCGCATAATACCCTTCAAATGAGGCCCGATCTTTATGAAATTTGGCAAGGTCATCAAGGCTTGTATAAAACTTAGTTGTGCCGCTTTGTATCGATATACAGGTATATATAACATATTTATGAGCTGAGAAACCCTTTTCCCTACACCATGGGTATATTTTGAAAATTATTTATTTTAAATAAAAAAACTTTTATGTTGAATTTTACCTTAATTCCGATGTATTTAAGCAATTTATTGATGAAAAACTAAATTTCTAGAAGAGGCTTTATATGCTAGTTAGGGTCAAATATAGACCGATCCTCAAAAAATTGGGAAGAGAAATGTCATTTTATATAGAGGTTAGTTATGCTGAATTTTATCGTGATACTAATGGTCATAAGTAAATTTTTGGACGTTTAAGCTATTTTTTTAAACGGCGTTTGTATGGAGGCTATGGTCAAACGACTGTCGATCATTATAAAAATTCGCACGGTCATTTATGCCAATTTCTGGTGAGATAGGAGTATATTAGACGTGGTTATGAATTAAAAACCCTTGTCCTTGTAGCAAAAAACTCTTATGGTCAAAATTTTATCAAAATATCTTGAAAATTGTGGCCTGTAGCTTGCGCACAAGGTTTACATGGACAGCCAGACAGCCAGCCGGAAAGACGGACGGACGGACATGTCTTAATCGAATCAGAAAGTGATTCTGAGTCGATCGATATACTTTAAGCTGGGTGTAGGACCAATATTTTTATGCGTTACAAACATCAGCACAAAAGTAAAAAATACCCTCCCCACTATAGTGGTGTAGGGTATAAATACTAAATTATTTTCTGCGCGTACAAAAAAACAGTTGCTGAATACCTTTTGTCAACAGTGATCTTGCTGAATTGCATAAAAAATCAAACAGTTACGTTTTCTCAATGGATGCATTCTTTGATCGTGCGTTTACAGTGAAAATCGTATTTTTATATAAAAGCTACCCTGCAACTGTACGGGTCTAGGTTCAAATCCAGTCTGCTTGTAATGATTTTATTTTTATACCCTACACCACTTTAGTGGGGAGTGTATATTGGGTTTGTAATGATCTTTGTAACATACAAAAATATTCGTCCTATACCCACCTTAAAGTATACCAATCGGCTTAGATTCGTTTTCTGAGTCGATTAAGCTATGTCCGTCCGTCAGTCTGGTTGTCCAATGGACAAAGTTTACATGGACAGTGTCCATGTAAATTTTGTGCGCAAGGTACAGGTCGCAATTTTCAAGATAATTGAATGAAATTTGGCACACACGCTTTTTTTGGCCTAAGTACGAAGCCTATAACCTCTATGGTTAAAATCAGTCCATTATTTCACCTAGCCCCCATACAACAGAACCTCCCGAAAAGGTCTTCTGGTTATATACAATATAACCAGTATATTGATAAAAAGCGGCACAACTAAGTTTTATACAAGTCTTGATGACCTCGCCAAATTTCATAAAGATCGGGCATCATTGACCCTAGCTCCCATACAAAGTCTCCTTCAGAAAATTACTTCAATGCCCAAAATTAACTTATAAACACATATATCGCGATGAAATTCAGCACAAATAAATATTAAATAAGTTAGAGTGCTATATTCGGCTGAGCCGAATCTTAAATACCCTCCACCAGCTACTTTTATATTAATACTTTTTTAATTGATCAAATATTTGTAGAAATAAGTTTTCTCATGTCTTAAATAGAAAAACTCCAAGATTTAACAGCTAAAATCTGTTACAATCTGTTACAATTCCAAAATTTGTTGAACATTACATTTTCTTTTATATTTTTATAGCGCCCTAAAATATGCTTTAACGATATTTAATAATGTGCATGTATGCATGTGTGTGAAAGATTTAAGGATTTTCAAAATACATATATGTATATAACTCTGTTCTACATAAATTGATAATGCAACTAGTTAAATACGGTTAAAGTGCTTTTAGGGGCAGGACCTAGTATGGGAGATATGACCAATTATAGACCGATCGTAAAAAATACTTTAAGCAAAATTCTGTACATACAAGCCATATTTCAGTCAAATTTTGTATCTATATCGTAATTTAGTAATAAGTAATGTGTGTTCAAGTGATTTTCCGAAGGGAACCTTGCATAGGACCGACCGCACCCATGTTATGGACCGATCGTGAAAAAATCTTGAAATTGAATTTTTGTATACCAAACTAATATTTGTCCCTAATTTAGTATCAATAGCTTTATTTGGTAATGAGTAATGGGCGTTTAAGAGATTTTCGTAAAAGGACCTTGTACGGGAGCTATGACCAATTATGATATATATCTGTATCTATATCACAATTTAGTAGTGAATAATGTGCATTTAAGTGATTTTCTGGAGGGGGACCTAGTATGAGAGCTATGACCAAATATGGACCGATCGTAAAAACAGTTTTATAGTGTAATTTATGTATATAAGAGCAATATTTGTGCTAAATGTATGGATATCTTAATATAGTAATGAGTTATGTGCGTTTTAAGTGATTTTCGGGAAAGGACCTTGTATGGGAGCTATGACCAATTGTGGACCCATCCAGAAAATTTTTGCTCTCAATGAATTCTATTGACATAAGATTTTAAGTCCGTAAAATTTTTTGAAGATATCAGCATTCTGACGGA
>NW_023998187.1:0-9395 GCF_015586225.1 Lucilia sericata | reverse complement strand
TTTTAGTATTGTTCTTTTTTTTTCAAAAAAAATATAGTTTAACTTTAATTTCCATTATTTTCTTTTAAATTTTTTATTAAAATTGAAATTTTACGAACGCCGACGAAAATGAAATGCACTTATTACAACAGAAGCGGCCTCCGGTAGGTTAGTGGTTAGTGTTCTAGTCTGGTAGACCGGAGGTGGTGGGTTCGATTCCCACCTGAGGCACTGGTTAGGGAGCGCACAACAGGCCCGATAGAGGCCTAGGTGTATTTCTTCGGATTTGATGTATATTCATCCTCCTTTCAAACTAACTAACTAACTACAACAGAAGTAAACTACCAAACGTACCTTTTTAATAATTTGTTGAAGAGACAAATTGTTTATTTATATGGATGTATGTATGTGTCTTCTATATGGATAATCCAATGCAATCTCTGAGAACTTCTTTTCCAATCCGGTTCGTGAGGACCAATGATGAATTGGAAATGATGGTTGGAAATTAACAAGTTACTCTCAGATCCGATAAACAAATTATTAAGTTTATTTGTTTACTCAGTAGAAGTAACCCAGGACAAAATTCAATGTAAATAAAAAGAAGAAATAAAAAACCAAGTATTAAGATTTTGTTCTGGATATAGGGAAATTCTTTATTAGGACAAGTTAAATTGCTATATTCGGCTAAGCCAAATCCTTAATACCCTCCACCAGCTACTTTTATATTAATACTTTTTATACCCTACACCACTATAGTGGGGAGGGTATTTTACGTTTGTGCTGATGTTTGTAACACACAAAAATATTGGTCCTTTAAGTATACCGATCGACTCAGAATCACATTTTGAGTCGATTAAGACATGTCCGTCCGTGTAATTTTGTCCATGTAAATTTGGACCAAGCATGTTATGTTTTTTGGCACAAGGACGAAGCCTATTGAAAATGGTTGAAATCGGTCCATTATTTCACCTAGCCCCCATACAACCGTACCTACCGATATGGGCTTTTTATGCCATAATTACGTCAAATATACTATTATCTCTCTAAAAAATTGTACAAATAAGTTTTATATAAGTATAAATGACACTGATTTTCGTAATGATCGCCCCTTATTTGACCCTAGCCCCCATACAAAACCCCCTTCAAAAAATGTCTTAAACGTCTAAAATTGACTTGTAACCATTTGTATCGTAATGAAACCCAACATAATTAACTATTATTTAAAAATATATCCTTTTCCCAAATTTAATAAGGATCGGCCCATGTTTGACCTATACTCCTATATAAAGCCCCATTTAGAAAATTTGGTTTTTATCAATAAATTGCTTAAATACTTTGGAATTAAGCTAAAATTCAACATAAAAGTTTCTTTGTGAAAAATAAAAATTTTTAAAATATACTCATGGTGTAGGGTGTTATACGGTCGGCCATGCCCGACTATACTTTCCTACTTGTTTAATTGTTCAAATATTTGTAGAAATAAGTTTTCTCATGTCTTAAATAGAAAAACCGCAAGATTTAAACAGCTTAAATCTGTTACAATTGCAAGAATTATTGAACATTACGAACTCCATTTTCTTTTATATTTTTAAAGCGCCTTAAAATATGATTTAGCGATATTTAATAATTTATTTGAAAGATTTAAGGAAATTCAAATTTTCGGGTCAGGACCTAGTATGGGAGATATGACCAATTATGAACCGATCGTAAAAAAATCTTTAAGTACCATTTCTGTATATAAAGGCTATATTTCAGTAAAATTTTGTATCTATATCGTAATTTAGTAATAAGTACTGTGTGTTAAACTGATTTTCGGAAGGGAACCTTGTATGGGACCGATCGCACCCATATTATGAACCGATCTTAAAAAAATCTTAAAATATAATTTTTGTATACAAAACTAATATTTGTGCAAAATTTTGTATCAATAGCTTTATTTGGTAATGAGTAATGTGCGTTTGAGAGATTTTCGTGTATGGAGCTCTGATGTCTTAATTAAGTAACAAGTTAGAGTGCTATATTCGGCTATGCCGAATCTTAAATACCCTCCACCAGCAAGCTATTTTTAGATAAGTCGCCAAAATTTTTGTCGAACTAATGTTGATTAGGTCCAGAAAAATTTAGAATGATTTATCTATACACAGAACATACTTATGTCGAATTTTATCCGGATACAATAATTTAATAATTAAGTGGTATTAAGTGATTTTCAACAGTTAACTTTATATGGGAGCTAAGACAACTTCTGGACCGGTCCGGAAAAAATTCCGCATGATTTATATACATATATGTATACAAAATAAACATTTATGTCAAATTTTATACCCTACATGTGTATAAAATGTGCGTTTAAGTAATTTTCAAAAATGGCCCTTATATGGGAGTTGTGACCAAATATTGACCGATCCAGAAAGAATTGTATACCTATGTATGTATAAAATGTGCGTTCAAGTAATTTTCAGAAATGGTCCTTATATGGGAGTTGTGACCAATTATGCACCGATCAGGAAACAATTTCGTATAATGCAGAAAAAGATCAAGTATAATTTTACTCCAATAGGTGCGTTTAGGTGATTTTAGGAAGTGGACTCTATATAGGAGCTATGAGCAATTAAGGGCCTATCCGGAAAAAAGTAGAGTGATTTATCTAAAGACAAAACATATAAGTGTCGAATTTTCTCAAGATAACTTTATTTGACAATGAAATATGTGCGTTTAAGTGATTCTCAGAAGTGGACCTTATATGAGAGCTATGACCAATAATGGACCGATCCGAGAAAAAAGTGGTAAAATGATTTGTATGTACACAAAACTTATTCAAGTCAAATTTTATTCCTATAGCTTAAGAATTCAATGAAATATATGCGTGTAAGTGATTTTCGGAAGTGGACCTTATGTGGGAACTATGACCAATTGTGGGCCTATTCGGGAAAAATTTCGCAGAGTGGTTTATATTTGGGCAAAACATGTTTGTGTCGAATTTTATCAAGTTGGCCTTATTTGATAATGAAATATGTGCTTTTAAGTGATTTTCGTAAGTGGGCCTTATATGGGAGTTATGACCAATAACGGACCGATCCGTTAAAAATTTTGTAAAATGATTTGTACGTACACAAAACATATTCAAGTCGAATTTTATCCCAATAGCTTTATAATTCAATGAAATATATGCGTTTAAGTGATTTTCGGAAGTCGACCTTATATGGGAGCTATGACCAATTATGGGCCTATCCGGAAAAAATTTCGTAAAGTGATTTATATTTAGACTAAACATATTTGTGTGGAATTTTATCTAAATAGCTTTAATTGACAATGAAATATGAGATTTTAAATGATTTTCGGAAGTGGGCCTTATATGGGAGCTATGACCAATAATGGACCGATCCGCAAAAAATTTGGTAGAATGATTTTTATGTACACAAAACATATTCAGCCCGAATTTTATCACAATAGCTTTATTCATCAATGAAATATGTGCGTTTAGGTGATTTTCGGAAGTGGACCTTATATGGGAGCTATGACCAATTGTGGACCGAATGAGATCTACGTTGGTAGTATGATTTCTGTTCATATTATATTTGTATGTACAAAATTTGGTGTTGATACCGATATATTTGATTGAGTTATTAACGATAAACTAATTTCCGGGAATATATACCTTTGTATGGGGGCTATGGGAAATTTTCGATCGATTGTAAAGATTTTTAACATAATTGATCACTGCCCTAAAAAAATAAAGTGTGATAAAATTAATCGCAATATCTTTGGTAGTTTCTGAGAAAACTTCAAAAGAATTAGGAAAAAAACGTAATTTTTTTCGAGGTAGTCTGAAATTTTTACTCATAACTTTTTACGTTGTGAACCGATTTTGCTGATTTTCAATACCAAACTGCTTAGGATAATAATAAATATTTCGGGTGAATTTGGTTGATTTCTTTTAATTAGTTTTAGCGTGAGCGTGTTTTACACAGACAGACAGACAGACGGACATAGCTAAATCGACTCAGAATTTCATAAGGACCCAGAATATATATACTTTGTTGGGTCTTAGATGAATATTTCTTGGTGTTACACACGGAACGACAAACTTATATATACCCTCTATCACCGCTGATGGTGGTGGAGGGTATAATTATGTAGTATTATGTGGTTTTCAGAAGTGAACCTTATTGGGAGCTAGTTATGGACCGATGCTGAAAAAATTCCTTATATGGAATGTAACCAATTATGGACCGATGTGCAAAATTTTCACGAATGATTTACATATACAAAACAAATTCACGTCGAGTTTTACACTGATAGCTTTATTTATCAATGAATTATGCGCATTTAAGTGATTTTCGGATGTGGACCTTATATGTGAGCTATGACCAATTATGGACCGATCCGAAAAAAAAATCGTAAAGTAATTAATATTTATACACAATTTTATCCCGATAGCTTTATTTATCAATGAATTAAGCTTGTTTAAGTTATTTTAGGATGTGGACCTTATATGGGAGCTTGTACCAATTGTGAACTGATCCGGAAAAAATTTCACTGAATGATTTATATCTATATACAGAACATATTCACCTCGAGTTCTACCCTGATAGCTTTATTAATCAATGAATTATGCGCATTTGAGTGATTTTCGGATGTGGACCTTATATGGGAGCTATGACCGATTATGGACCAATCCGGAATAAATTTCGTAGAGTAATTCATATACACACAAAACACATTCATGTCGAATTTTATCCACATAGCTTTATTTATCTATGAACTATGCTCGTTTAAGTGATTTTCGGATGTAAACCTTATATAAGAGCTATGACCAATTATGGACCGATCCGAAAAAAAATTCCGCAGAATAATTTATGTATATACAAAACTTATTCATGTCGAATTTTATCCCGATAGCTATATTTATCAATAAAATATGTTCATTTAACTGATTTTCGAAAGTGGACCTTATATGGGAGCTATGACCAATTGTGGACCGATACAGATCTTAGTCGGTAGTTTTAATTCCTGTTCATATAAAGTCAATATGTACAAAATTTTGTGTTGATACCGATATATTTGAGGAAGTTATTAACGATAAGTTAATTTCCGGGAATATGTACCTTTGTATGGGGGCTATGGGAAATCTTGGATCGATTGTTACAATTTTAAACGTAATTAATCTATAGATGGAAAAAATAATCTGTGACAAAATTTGTCGAATTATCTTTGGTAGTTTCTGAGAAAACTACTCAAGAATTAGGGAAAAAAACTTAATTTTTTTGAGGTAGTCTGAAATTTTTACTCATAACTTTTTACGTTGTGAACCGATTTTGCTGATTTTCAATACCAAACTGCTTACGAAAACAATGAATATTCTCAGTGAATTTGGTTGATGTCATTTGCTTAGTTTTAGCGTGAGCGTGTTTTAACTATACAGACAGACGGACATAGCTTAATCGAAGAATTTCATAAGGACCCAGAATATATATACTTTGTTGGGTCTCAGATGAATATTTTTTGGTGTTTCACACGGAATGACAAACTTATATATACCCTCTATCACCACTGATGGTGGTGGAGGGTATAATAATGAGTTATGTGCGTTTAAGTGATTTTCGGGAGGGGACCTTTTGTGGGAGCTATGACCAATTATGGACCGATCGGAAAAATTTTACAGTAACATTTCTGTATATAACAGCAATGCTTGTACCAAATTTTACATGGATATCCTAATTTAGTAACGAGTTATGTGCGTTTAAGTTATTTTCGGGCAGGTACCTTGTATGGGAGCTATAACCAATTATGGACCGATCGGAAAAAAATTTCACTGTAACATTTCTGTATATAAGAACAATACATGTGCTAAATTTTATATGGATATCTTAATTTAGTAATGAGTTATGCGTGTTTAAGTGATTTTCTGGAGGGACCTTGTATGGGAGCTATATCCAATTATAGACCGATCCTGAAAATGACGGAAGTTATTAACAATAAACTCATTTTCCGGGAATATGTACCTTTGTATTGAAGGTATATGAAATTGTGGACCGATTCAGCAGAAGTCAAGCCCTTGTGCAGAAACAAATGTATGATGATTTTCATGCAATTACAATACATAGTTTTCGTGAAAATTACATCGGAATGTGTAAAAATGCTTATTTTTTCGGAGTTGTTTTAAATTTTGATTCATAACTTTTCCCGATGAAAACCGATTTTGCTCATTTTCAATACCGAACTGCCTAAGACAATAGTAAATATTTTGGGTGAATTTCGTTAATTTTTGTTGCTTCGTGTTAACGTCAGAATGTTTTATGCAGACAGATAGACGGACATAGCTAGATCGACTCAGAATTTCATAAGAATATATATGCTTTGTTGGGTCTCAGATGAATATTTCTTGGTGTTACATACGGAATGACAAAGTTATATATACACTCTATCACACCTGATGGTGGTGTAGGGTATAATAAACAAATTGTTTAATAGTGAAATGGATAGATAACAAGTAAGAGTGCTATATTCGGCTAAGCCGAATTTTAGATACCCTCCACCAGCTACTTTTATATTAATATTTTTTTAATTGATCAAATATTTGTAGAAATAAGATTTCTCATGTCTTAAATAGAAAAACCCCAAGATGTAAACAGCTTAAATCTGCTACAATTGCAAGATTTATTGAACATTACAAACGCCATTTTCTTTTATATTTAAAGCGCCGTAAGATATGCTTTAGCGATATTTAATAATTTGTACGAAATGAGATATGTCCGATCGTAAAAAATATTTAGTAACATTTCTGAATATAAAAGCTATATTTCAGTCAAATTTTGTATCTATCTTAATTAAGTAACAAGTAATGTGTGTTTAGGAGGTTTTCGGAAGGGAACCGTATATGAGACCGATCGCACCCATATTATGAACCGATTATGAAAAAATCTTAACTAATATTTGTGAAAAATTTTATTTTGGTAATGAGTAATGTAGGTCTAACATTCTGACGGAAGTTATTAACAATAAACTCATTTTCCGGGAATATGTACTTTTGTATGGGAGGTATATGAAATTGTGGACCGATTCCGCCAATTTTCAGCAGAAGTCAAGCCCTTGTGCAGAAACAAGCGTATGATGATTTTCATGCAGTTATATTACATAGTTTTCGTGAAAATTACATCGGAATGTGTAAAAATGCTTATGTTTTTCGGAGTTGTTTTAAATTTTGTTTCATAACTTTTCCCGATGAGAACCGATTTTGCTCATTTTCAATACCAAACTGCCTAAAACAATAGTAAATATTTTGGGTGAATTTTGTTAATTTTTGTTGCTTCGTGTTAACGTGAGAATGTTTTATACAGACAGACAGACGGACAAGAATATATATACTTTGTTGGGTCTCAGATGAATATTTCTTGGTGTTACACACGGAATGACAAAGTTATATATACCCTCTATCACCACTGATGGTGGTGTAGGGTATAATAAACAAATTGTTTAATAGTGAAATGGATAGATAACAAGTAAGAGTGCTATATTCGGCTAAGCCGAATCTTAGATACCCTCCACCAGCTACTTTTATATTAATACTTTTTTAATTGATCAAATATTTGTAGAAATATTTCTTAAATAGAAAAACTCCAAGATGTAAACAGCTTAAATCTGTTACAATTGCAAGATTTATTGAACATTACAAACGCCATTTTCTTTTATATATTTAAAGCGCCCTAAGATAGGCTTTAGCGATATTTAATAATTTGTGTGAAATATTTAAGGAAATTCAAATTTTCGGAGCAGGACCTAGTATGGAGATATGTCCGATCGTAAAAAATCTTTAAGTAACATTTCTGAATATAGAAGCTATATTTCAGTCAAATTTTGTATCTACATCTTAATTAAGTAATAAGTAATGTGTGTTTAGGAGGTTTTCGGAAGGGAACCTTGTATGAGACCGATATTACCCATATTATGAACCGATTGTGAAAAAATCTTAACTAATATTTGTGCAAAATTTTGTTTTGGTAATGAGTAATGTGGGTCTAAGAGATTTTCGTAAGAGAACCTTGTATGAGAGCTATGACCAATTAATGACCGATCGGAAAAAAATTTCACAGTAACATTTCCGTATATAAGAGCAATACTTGTAGCAAATTTTATATGGATATCTTGATTTAGTAATGAGTTATGTGCGTTTAAGCGATTTTCTGGAGGGAACCTTGTATGGGAGCTATGACCAATTATGGACCGATCTGTATATAAGGTCAATACTTGTACCAAATTTTATATGGATATCTTAATTAAGTAATGAGATATGTGCCTTTAAGTGATTTTCGGGAGGGGACCTTGTATGGGAGCTATGACCAATTATGTACCAATCGAAAAAAAATTTAACAGTAATATTTCTGTATATAAAAGCAATACTTGTACAGAATTTTATATGGATATCTTTATTTAGTAAAGAGTTATGCGCGTTTAAGTGATTTTAGGGAGGGGACCTTGTCCAATTATGGACGGATCCATAATTGGACATTTTTGTAATTTGTAATTCCGTGTTACACACGGAATGACAAAGTTATATATACCCTCTATCACCACTCATGGCGGTGGAGGGTATAAAAATGGATAAGGATTACCTTCTCAGTCGGCTGCTAATAAAAACAAGAAGGAAAATTACAATATGAAAAACCGGAAACAGTAGCTTAGACATTAAAACCAATCTGACGTTTAGTTTAGGCGAATTACTAAAAAGAGATAGATAGTTATAGAGATAACTATCTATCATAAAACTAATTGCTTTTATATATAATAAAATCTATTAGGGAGATCACCAACTAATGTCACAGGATTCGTGATAGAATGGGTTAAGGCTTTTGGCATTAACAATGACCATTAATCGATTATTGCTGTAAAAAATCGATTATTTTGTGATCGATTCTACACAACCAATTTTACACTGAAATCGATTTTCTGCATCGAGTAATCGAAAATTTTGCTCCTCAAAATAAAAAGCAGAATGTTTAAAATTTTACACAAATTATCTTTCTATAACTCTCTTAAATATTATGAAAATCGGTCCACATTTGTCGGCAGTCTCTATAAAAAAGCACAACAACATATATGTATAGCGATACAATTCTAAACAAGTTTTATGTGAACAATAACATAACTCTGCCATAATGTGAACCTACATACATATCGAGGGACTATATTCAATAGTCCCTATCTAAAATAATACAAGTTTTCAGGAGAGCAAAAAAACTGTTTATTTCGCTAGTTCGTGAGGTATTTTAATTTTTTCTTCTACAATATATTTCTACGACCATATTCAAAATCTTTATATAAAAAGAATTTTAAATTTTGCATTATTTACAAAATTATTCACAAATTTATATCTGATAGAGCTTTTTTTTCCACGAAAATGTTCATACAACCAACAG